>NC_081245.1:2704107-2776607 GCF_902713425.1 Acipenser ruthenus
GTGTGTGTGTGTGTGTGTGTGTGTGTGTGTGTGTGTGTGTGTGTGGTCTATGTGGACCCCTAATTTCCATTACACAAGAGTAGATGTTAAAACTTCATGCTGATTTGAACTCGGCTTCCACCAAGATAAGCACCAACTAAGACGTAGCTTTACAGTAAACTAATGTGATCCATCTGTGTCTCCATCCATTTGCGCTTCCTTCCCTATGATGATGTAGATATCCTTCTGTCTGGTGTTGATGGCTGAAGTGTAATGCTGGCTCCAGGGATCGGCTTATTGCCTCCGTAGCACATCAGCACACACAATGGCTGCGATGCTGGCTCCGGGGATCAACCACAGTGCGGTCTCCCCAGCGCATCAGCATGACAACCGTCTGGATTGAGCTAAGTAGGTACATCTCTGGGGTCTTCAAGTGGGCACCTTCCATCCTCTGTGTTTCGTCAACTAGCCCACAACACCTCAAGAGGGCTCGACGGTGATTCTGGCATCCCAGCATCACCCCCCTCCGTCCCCCACTCAACTCAGCCCAGCTTACTTACCCGTACATCAGCGTTTCTCTATTTCTATTGTGCTTGAGATCCACAGCCAGAATCTTATTAGAAATGTTAGCTACCTGCAGTTTTTTTACTTTCTTATTTTTGTATGTTTATTTACCATCTGGTCTATATAAATGAATAAAAACGTTTCAAATGTCGATAGTCAGTGGATTTATCTGTTTTCTCCTCGGTTTTATGCCAAGCTAAATTCTAATTTAGAGAGATCTGTAATTCATATAAAGATATATTTAAATATTTTAAGATATCTTTAAATGATTTCGAGATCTGCGATGGACTGGTGTCCTGTCCAGGGTGTAGTCCCTTGCATTGCCCTGTGCCTGCCCGGTTAGGCTCCGGCTCACCGTGACCCTCTAAAGGAGTAAGCGGTTATGATCAATCAGTGACCAAAAACAACTGGAATGATGCAATAGACGTGTATTTATAAAACAAAATGTATTGTATTCAATGTAAAATCCTCCTAAGTGTATGCTAGAGTTATATAGATTAAAAACACAGTCATGTCAAGTGTTTGATGCAGCAGAAGCTTTTATTGCGTTAAAACAGCAGGGATTACAAGAGAAACAACGTCTTGCATTTCCATTCTCAATATCTCAACATCAGGAAAGGAATGATCAAAGAGGGTCAATTCATCACACATTCATTCAAATAATCACGTCTCTGGTCAAGACAAGATGGAGACTATTTCTCTTCACTTTGTCACTGTATGTTTTTGTCCTTTGTTGGAAGTTTACAAAACTGGTATGAAGGTAAAGGGGAAGTCAAGTTGATTTTTTGTGTTACATGTTGTGTTACATGTGTTGCTATAATTGTAATTAAGGTGTGTGTGTGGTTTTTATTATTGACATTCTGACCACTTTTTTACACTATTAAATTGCAGTCTACAGTGCTCTCGTTTCCAAGATGGCGTCCTTTCAGAGGAACTTCAGAACTACATTTCCCATCACCCCCATCATACATACGTGAGCAGTAGGTTTATGGGGAAATGTAGTTCTGAAGTTCTTCTGAAGGGTACGTTTGAAAGCATCTTGGAAACGGAGCACTGTTGATGTCACAGGTGGGTGACCTGAGATAACCTTGACGATAATACCTATGCAGCTGACGACTACGCCACTTTGTTTTTAATAAGACAAGGGCCTTAGTAACCGAATGATAATTATACTCTCCCGTTCAGGGTACTAAAAACACGGTATAAAAAGAGATCGCTAGACTAAAATCAAAAAAAGGACCACACTAGGGAATGCAAAAAACAGAACAGAAAAAAATCAAAAATCCACAGCACACTAAGGCAACCCCCTCCTGTCAGTCACTGGCTCGGAGAAAAAAAATAAAAACATAAAAAACAAGGTCCACATACAACATCAGTCACGGACGTAACACAAAGCTGGGACGAAAAAGAAAGAAAAAGTCCAGGGGGTAAATCCCACGTGCCCGGGGTCTCCCCCTACAAATAACTGTATACCTGTATGAGCTTCAATAGCAACTTCTATTGTGGAGTGCTTTAAAGGGGAAATCAACTTGTTTTGCATGTTCTGCTGTGTTGCTATAACTCTTTAAGTAAAGTGTGTATCGTTTTTATTTTTTCACATCCTGACAACTTTTTTTGACACTATTAAATTGCATTGTGCTGTTTCCAAGATGACTGCACATTCTATCAGAACTACATTTCCCATCTCTCCCCACCCCCTCCAATCATACATATGTGAGCAGGAGGATGATGTGAAATGTAGTTCTAAAGTTCTTCTCAAAGGTACAGGTGAAGCCATCTTAGAAAGAGAGCACTGTAGATGCAATTTAATTGTGAAAAAAAGTGGTCAGGGTGTCAAAACAGTTGCAGCAACATATGGGAACATGTAACACACACACACACAAACACACACAAGTAAAAACAACTAGAGTTCCACTTTAATCTTGTGTTTCTCTTTCTAAAAGTTGCCCTTTCCTGAGGAAATTAACAGCAGGCTACTTGTCTTGGTTTCCTAAAGCAATAAGCAGCACGGAGAGAGCTGGTTCTTCACAGTAGAGTTTAAACTCTTCCAGTGATTCCAAATGGAGGAGGACTGGAGTCTGATCTCTCAAAATGTACAGGCAGCTGATTGTTATCACAGGCTACAACGATATACATCAAGTGGTTTGTTTTGCTGGGTTTGTAGATACAGTTTGGGGAGCTATGGTTTTTTTTCTTACTTATACAATCCACAATTCTGAATTGTTTCTTGCTCTTATAGAAAGTTGTCTTATACAAAGTTGTGTTTGAAATCTTGACACCTTCATTTCTACACACTTGGATTATGCTATTTTCAGGAGCAAATATAAAAGTGTTACATTCTTTGCATGGTCCTTTTGTATTTATATGTCTTTCACGTATTTTGTCAGTGCAGAATTTACCTCCACCATTTTCCTTTAGACTAGCAATGTGCCTCTTTTTGAAATCTATAAAATCGGCTGTGACTTGGTTTTTCTCCTGGTCGCAGGTGCACTGGTAGCTGTTCAGGGAGACCCCAGCACCAGGCAGCTGGTTGAGGTAAGCCCCACTCGGGAAGGAGCGAGACTCCAGGCCCCATTCTTGGGAACCTGCAACCCACAGAGAGAGCAGACACCCGTCCATCACAGTGAAGGAGCTGAAGCTGAAGGCTCCTTCACTCCCAGCAGCAGCTCCCCCCAGCAGCTTCTTCTTCTTCTCTGGGAGGGACGGCAGCTCCAGCTGCTCCCCAGTCTCCAGGTGGAAGAGGCGGGCACAGGGCTTCTGGACACCAGCATCAGAACCACCCGAAGAGGAACTCTTTACAGACTGGATGTGGGAAGCAGCCAGCAGCGCCAAGGACACCAAGAAGAGGATTTTCAACATCTTTGACTGGAGCTGCAGAAAGTACAAAGAGGATTGAATGTAGGTGTTGTTGCAGTGATGCAGGGATTACAAAATTGTAAAAACTAGGAAACGTATTGTGCTTTCATTGTTTTATCATACTGTGCTTTTATCAAATCTTGTCTTTTAAAAGGGGAACTCAATTTGTTGTGTGTGTGTGTGTGTTGCATGTTACCATATGTTGCTACTACAACTGTTTAAGTAAGGTGTACGTATTTTTGTTGACATCCTGACCACTTCTTTTACACTTATTAATTTGCAGTGCACACAGTGCTCTGATTCCAAGATGGTAGAGGAACTTCAGAAATTCATTTCCCATCATCCTCCAGCTCATGTGTGCATGATGGGGGTGATGAGAAATGTAGTTCTGAAGTTCTTCTGAAGGGAACATGTGAAGCTGTCTTTGAAACACAGCACTATAGCACGACTGCAATTTAATAGTGTAAAAAAAGTGCTCAGGATGCCAAAAAAAAAAAAATATCGCTGTTAGCAGCCAGGTATGGCTGTATGGATATGGCATATGCTTCTACCTTTCATCAGTTTTATTAAACAGTGTTCATTTTATGGAACATACAAATCTGTTCAGATGGTTTGGCAGCCATATTGAAATATTGCCCAATCATCTTAATTCAGTCATAGGCATTACTTCTCATAGTTGTGGAAGTGAACAATGCTAGACATAGACTTGTGTCTGGAAAAATTGTATACATGATATCAAGTTGGGGAATGAGTACAATAGGTCTTTTATTTCTTCAGAATGTTCTAGCTGTCACTATCTGTAACTGCAAGTTGCTAAGAAACTAGATAAACATTTTGCTTGCATCTTCACTTTTCTTACACAATGCAAAGTACTAGACACTGTACAATAGAAATACAAGGTTACTATAAAAAGCTTATTATCATGTGATTATTACAAGTAGAATACTTGTAAAGACTTGATTGGTTACTGCCTTATGTAGAATCATGCCTGTTTAGCTATATAAAGTCTTTGTTTCTGCCTGCGAGCAGAGAACTCATGGGTTAACTAGAAGAACTTATGTTTGGTTGCCTTCTGATTGTCTCCCCCTGCAATTGCTGGAATGTTAATAAAGTGCACTGAAGAACTTTGGATCTAAATTTAGACTGAAGTGTTTATTCTTCCACAATTCATGGTGCTGTGACCCGGATGCCTAACGCCCGACTTGGCCCCTCTGGTAGTGGACCGTCTCTCCTCTGATTTCCCCGGCGCCACATAATAAAGGTGAGAGACCTTTTGAAATCTCTATAAGGGAAATCAGAGAGGGGCTGCCCGCACCCAGCAGCAACAGGAACAGAGGCTAACAACATCCTAAAATACGGGGTTGGTCAGTGCACTTTGATTGACACGATTAAATGTTTGTATGTCGTATGAACTGAGGTTATAACTGGAGTAAGTTGATGACTGTTATTGAAATCGAGTCAAGATGCCCTGAAGGTACATCTTGATATACATTCAAAAGCAAGTGGGCTCGGTGGAAATACAGTGGTCAACAGAGTGAGTGAACAAGACCTTTCCTTATCCCTCCCCTCCATGGTATGAGCCACGAACTACGAAAAGGCAGGAAACTGTCACTCGTGATTCGTAGGACACCTTAATAAATTCTTCCTTGGATGCGTGTACCCTTCCACGGTATAAACCGACCAAACATTGTTGGAGTATAACGTTGGGATGTAACTCAGTTCGTCCTCGTGAACGCTCCCTTTGTTGTCGGTAAAACACACCCTGAGTGAAAGCCCAGTGTGAATTGAGGAAATGGGAGGACAAACGTCAAAGGGTGGCGTCCCTGTCCCCCCTAAGGGAACTCCAGCTTACTACATGTACATGAAGTATGGCCAGGGATCTTGCAAGGTTTTAAGAAAATGGAATTTGTATACCAGGGATGATGTAAAACTGCAGTTTCCAGAAAATGGTAGTTTTGATATGGACAAAATAGTGCACTTAAAGGGCGCCCTGGAGTCAAGGGGAAGTAAAACACCCCAAACTCAATTGAGCTAGCAAAAGAAAAACAGAATCCCGGGTGCGGAGTCTCAAGGACTCCCAAGAGAAACTAAAAGAACAATTACAAAAACTAAAGGAATCTAAAGTTAGTTCTCCCACACCGAGCGCTCCTCCCGTCTCGCTATACCCACAGATTAAAATGAAAAACGATTCAGATAGCGAGCAGGCAGAAGAATTGTTAGATTGGGTTCCCCCACACTATCACACCACACCTGCCTTTGCAGCTGCTTTGGCTCCGACTCAGCCTGCTTCACTGCCCAAAAGCTGTAGGCGTTTCTAATCAAATTCAAACACTCCCTGTCTCAGCTCCTCTCCCTGTCTCTGTAGGACCTTTGTCTGATCAACACACCTTTTTGCTCAGTCCCTCCTCTCCTGTTAATCTGTTAGGCAGAGATCTTTTGTGCAAGCTTGGCTGTACTATTTACTACACTCCTGATGGAGATACCTAGACTTCCCCAGTACCCATTGAAACCTACAGCTGAGGAAGGTATCCGACCAGTTATTACATCTCTCTTACAACAGGGTATTATTATTCCTACCAATAGCCCTTGTAATTCCCCTATCTTGCCTGTTAAAAAGCCTGGGAAGGAAACCTATCGGTTTGTGCAAGATCTTAGAGCTGTTAATGCTGTAGTACTCCCTTCTTTCCCTGTAGTTCCCAACCCTGCCACAATTCTCTCCTGCATACCTTCCTCTGCTACATATTTTACAGTAGTTGACCTCTGCTCTGCTTTTTTCTCTATCCCTATCCACCCCGACAACCAGTTTCTGTTTGCTTTTACGTATGATGGGCTCCAATACACTTGGACCCGACTCCCTCAGGGCTACACCGAAAGTCCTTCTTTATTTTCTCAAATCCTTAAACCAAATCTGGATGATGTTGTGTTTGTTTGTGGTTCTACCCTGGTTCAATATGTAGATGACCTTTTACTTGCCTCTCCCTCTCTAGATGCTTGTAAGCTGGATTCTGTGATACTCCTTATTGCCTTAGCTACAAAAGGTCACAAAGCCTCAAAGGCTAAACTACAGCTGTGTCTCCCTGCTTTCTGCAGGAAACATTACACTTAACCGCTGTCCTGTTCTCAATCCTGCCTCCCTCCTTCCTACCCCCGATGATGGAGAGTCACATGACTGCCTTGCTGTCACCACCAACCTCTCTGTTCCCCGCATTGACCTGAAAGACACCCCTCTGCACAACCCTACCCATGTTTTCTATGTTGACGTCTCATGTCAGAGAGATAGCAAAGGGAATCTGGTTGCTGGATATGCTGTTTGCTCACTTACCAAAGTAATTGAAAGCGGGCCTCTGTCCTCAGTACACTCTGCTCAAGTAGCTGAACTTGTTGCTTCAACACGTGCCTGTATCCTTGCTCAGGACCACTCTGTCACAATCTATACTGACTCTCACTATGCCTTTGGTGTTGTACATGATTATGGACAATTATGGAAGCAGCGTGGGTTTCTTACTTCTACTGGGCCACAAATTAAGAATGGCCCTTACATTGCAGCTCTCTTAAAGGCTTTACAGCTCCCGTTTGAAATTGCTATTGTAAAATGCCTTGCTCACCAGTCTTTACAAGATGAAGTTACTCAGGGAAATGCCTTGGCAGACTCTGCTGCCAAAACAGCGGCCCTTTTCCTACCCCAGGCCACTACTTTGCTCTCTCCTCTCCAATTACAGTCTCCTTTAGCCACCCTTCATGAATTGGCTCTCCTCCAAGATCAAGCACCAAATGCTGAAAAAGAAACATGGAGACTGGCAGGGTGCCTTTTACACCCTGATAACCTGTGGAGCTGCCCAGATGGTCGCCTAGTTGCACCACAGGTTTTGCTCCCCTACCTTGCCCACTTGCACCACAGTGTGGCGCACGTGAGCAAAGGGGGGATAATTGACTCTATTAGAAAATATATGCTCCAAATTTCCCCGCAGTGGCTCAACAGTATTGTCATGCTTGTCCCATCTGCCAAGCATACAATGTGGGAAAATCTGTGAAAACAAAGCGAGCGGCGCATCCCCCTCCCTGGGGGCCCTTTGTAAATATCCAAATAGATTTTATACAAATGCAGAAATGTTGTTCTTATGAATATGTATTAGTAGTTGTATGTATGTTTTCTGGATGGGTAGATGCTTACCCACGTGCCAAAGCAGACACTCTAACAGTAAGCAAGAGACTTTTGAAGGAATTTATCCCTCGGTTTGGAATACCCCTATCTATTAATAGCAGTAGAGGACCTCACTTTACAGGACAAATAGTAAAAGAGATATGCAGAGCCCTACAAATTCAGCAGAACTTCCATACACCGCACCACCCACAGCCTGCAGGAGCAGTGGAGAGACAAAATGGAACACTGAAAAACAAAATTGCAAAAATCTGTGCTGAAACTGGTCTCAAATGGCCTGATGCTCTGCCCCTTGCTCTTATGAGCATGCGATCCAGTACCAACAGGAGAGTCGGACTGAGTCCACATGAAATATTTATGGGAAGGCCCATGAGACTTCCAGCCACCCCTCCCATTAACCCTCTGTTGATGGACATTACTTTAACTGATGAAACTGTTTTGCAATACTGCCAGACTTTAATGAGATGTGTCAAAGTTTTCCATTCACAGGTTCAAGAGGCGTTGCCTAGAGACTGGAGAACAGTGCCATGACCTTAGTCCAGGAGATACGGGCAGCAGTGTGGAGTAGTGGTTAGGGCTCTGGACTCTTGACCGGAGGGTCGTGGGTTCAATCCCCGATGCGGACACTGCTGCTGTACCCTTGAGCAAGGTACTTTACCTAGATTGCTTCAGTAAAAACCCAACTGTATGAATGGGTAATTGTATGTAAAAATAATGCGATATCTTGTAACAATTGTAAGTCGCCCTGGATAAGGGCATCAGCTAAGAAATAAATAATAATAAATAATAATAAGGTACTTCACCGGAAAACTGAACCCGCTCCTAGGTGGAAAGGCCCTTATCAGGTTCTACTCACCACTCATACTGCAGTAAAGTGCCAGGGCCTCCAGACTTGGATCCACGCCTCCCACTTCAAGAAGACCACTGCCCCACCAGATGAAGAGAAATAAGGAAGAGGATTTGCCACTCCATTGCCACTATGAAAAGCTGTTTAGGTGGTGTGTGTGCACTTATTGGCACCGAATGTTGCACATATATCCCCGATAATGAGGAACAAATACATGACCTTATTGAACATATCAGGAAGGAAGTTACTAAATTGCACCAAACTCCTAGCTCCTGGGGAGCTTGGTTAAGTGGATTATTGGGTGACCTTGGGACCACCGTGGTGCAAGGTCTATTATTTTTCTTTGGTATTGTGATTTGCGCATATTTTTGTTTCCTTCTTATTAAGTGCTGTTGTACCTGTATGGCTGGGAAAATGCAAACTGAGTTAGAATCCATAGGGCAGAAGGAGCGTGCCAGACTTATGTATGAGCATGATCAGGACAAAAAAAATGAAATAAGAGGTTTAATGAATATTGAAGTCTAAGTCAAGGTGAAGCTAGAAGCTTCAAAGGGGGGAATGTGGAAGTGAACAATGCTAGACATAGACTTGTGTCTGGAAAAATTGTATACATGATATAAAGTTGGGAAATGAGTACAATAGGTCTTTTATTTTTTCAGAATGTTATAGCTGTCACTGTCTGTAACTGCAAGTTGCTAAGAAACTAGATAAACATTTTGCTTGCATCTTCACTTTTCTTACACAATGCAAAGTACTAGACACTGTACGATAGAAATACAAGGTTACTATAAAAAGCTTATTATCATGTGATTGGTACAAGTAGAATACTTGTAAAGACTTGATTGGTTACTGCCTTATGTAGAATCATGCCTGTTTAGCTATATAAGGTCTTTGTTTCTGCCTGCGAGCAGAGAACTCATGGGTTAACTAGAAGAACTTATGTTCGGTTGCCTTCTGATTGTCTCGCCCTGCAATTGCTGGAAAGTTAATAAAGTGCACTGAATAATTTTGGATCTAAATTTAGACTGAAGTGTTTATTCTTCTACATAGTCCTTTACTGTTGTGTGAAGTGGCCCCCGACAATACACAAATGTGAAAAAGGCAGCACTGATGTCTTATAGGCGAAAGTGGCTCCCCTCAGAAAATCAGTGAAGAACACTAATATAGGACATGGTCTGATATGCCTCTACCACCATCCCAATTTTCATGAGTTTTTGTACAACGATTCCAAAATTATAGCCATTTTTCCCAAAAAGAAGTGTGTGGCGGAATAATAATCTGAGGAATAACAATAGGGTTCCAGCAATTCCATTGCTTGGCCCCCTAAAAACAATACACACACCTTACAGCAACATATGGGACACAAAAACACACACACAAAAAACAACTTGAGTTCTTCTTTAAATTAAAAACCTACATTTTCATTCAGCCATAGAAAGAGAAAATGATTATAATTAATGTATTTTTCAGCAGATGACATTATCCAGAGAGACTTGCAACTACTGTACAAGATATCACATTATTATTGTAAAAGATCGTAGCACTCACGGGTTCGTGCCCCTTTAAAATTACGACCCAGCACAGCAGAAATTGTTTTTTCTTAAGCGCGGTTGCACTATTTTTTTAATAAACACACAAATAAACAAAACACAAAACACAAAACTCCGTTTGGAGCGCTAACTAAACAAGTTCTTTACTAACACGCAAGACGGCTAAGCCGTTTACCTGCCAAACAAGAAAACAAAATAAACACAGGTTTCACACCACCAACAGGTTTACCGGCAATACTTTTCTCTCTCGTACGCTTGCACACACTTCCAAGTGGGATTTTCACACAGCAGCCCCGTGCAGACTGGCTGCACGTCTTAAATACCCTGCACCCAGTTCTAATTTATAATCACCCCCGGGTGCAGGGGATAATACAAAATAAAACAATTAAACAATAAACAAAAAGAGACGTTTTACTCTTCCAGGAGGTTTTAACCCCCTCCCTGCTGTCTCACACATCCCGCTGCCTTACACATCCCCCCCCCCCCTTGTCTTTTCAAGACACAGGCCACTCGACGGCCACCACCCTCCACCCTTAAAAGACCACCCATCCTCAAGTCCAGCAATATCCATTCCACTTCCACAGGCGGGCTTGAGGATGGGTCGGTTCCTCTGGCGCTGCCAGGAAGGGACCGAGAACCGGCGACATGGGACCCCATCGGGCTGACAGGGCCGACCGAAGCGTAGGCCGGGGCACTGGAGGATGCAGCAGTGGACAGAGGTCTTCCCCTGGGAACCGGCGCAGTGATGTCCGGTCACCCAGGGGGAGCGAAGCAGCTAACAGGGGGAGCGACAGCGACGTTTATATAATTGGTTTGTTTTTACTGGAGCAATCTAGGAACCTGTCTGCTCAAGGGTACAACAGTAGTGTGTGTGTCCCACCTGGGATTGAACCAGAAAAAGACCCTCCGGTCAGTACAGAGCCCCCCTAACCACTACTCCACCTGGGATTGAACCCACACAAGACCCTCCGGTCAGGAGTACAGAGCATCCCTAACCACTACTCCACCTGGGATTGAACCCACACGAGACCCTCCGGTCAGGAGTACAGAGCACCCCTAACCACTACTCCACCTGGGATTGAACCCACACAAGACCCTCTGGTCAGGAGTACAGAGCCGTAACCACTACTCCACCTGGGATTGAACCCACACAAGACCCTCTGGTCAGGAGTACAGAGCCGTAACCACTACTCCACCTGGGATTGAACCAACACAAGACCCTCCGGTCAGGAGTACAGAGCCCCACTAACCACTACTCCACCTGGGATTGAAACAGCACAAGACCCTCCGTCAGGAGTACAGAGCCGTAACCATTACTCCACCTGGGATTGAACCCACACAAGACCCTCCGTCAGGAATACAGAGCCCCCCTAACCACTACTCCACCTGGGATTGAACCAGCACAAGACCCTCCAGTCAGGAGTACAGAGCCCCCCTAACCACTACTCCACCAGGGATTGAACCCACACAAGACCCTCCGTCAGGAGTACAGAGCCCCCCTAACCACTACTCCACCTGGGATTGAACCAACACAAGACCCTCCGTCAGGAGTACAGAGCCCCCCTAACCACTACTCCACCTGGGATTGAACCAACACAAGACCCTCCGTCAGGAGTACAGAGCCCCCCTAACCACTACTCCACCTGGGATTGAACCCGCACAAGACCCTCCAGTCAGGAGTATAGAGCCCCCCTAAGAACTAATCCACCTGGGATTGAACCCACACAAGACCCTCTGTTCAGGAGTACAGAGCCGTAACCACTACTCCACCTGGGATTGAACCCACACAAGACCCTCCGTCAGGAGTACAGAGCCCCCCTAACCACTACTCCACCTGGGATTGAACCAAAACAAGACCCTCTGTCAGGAATACAGAGCCCCCCTAACCACTACTCCACCTGGGATTGAACCCACACAAGACCCTCCGTCAGGAGTACAGAGCCGTAACCACTACTCCACCTGGGATTGAACCCGCACAAGACCCTCCAGTCAGGAGTACAGAGCCCCCCTAAGCACTACTCCACCTGGGATTGAACCCACATAAGACCCTCTGGTCAGGAGTACAGAGCCGTAACCACTACTCCACCTGGGATTGAATCCGCACAAGACACTCCAGTCAGGAGTACAGAGCCCCCCTAAGCACTACTCCACCCTGGATTGAACCAACACAAGACCCTCCAGTCAGGAGTACAGAGCCGTAACCACTACTCCACCTGGGATTGAACCAACACAAGACCCTCCGTCAGGAGTACAGAGCCCCCCTAACCACTACTCCACCTGGGATTGAACCCACACAAGACCCTCCAGTCAGGAGTACAGAGCCGTAACCACTACTCCACATGGGATTGAACCCACACAAGACCCTCCGTCAGGAGTACAGAGCCCCCCTAACCACTACTCCACCTGGGATTGAACCAAAACAAGACCCTCCGTCAGGAATACAGAGCCCCCCTAACCACTACTCCACCTGGGATTGAACCCACACAAGACCCTCCAGTCAGGAGTACAGAGCCCCCCTAAGCACTACTCCACCTGGGATTGAACCCACATAAGACCCTCTGGTCAGGAGTACAGAGCCGTAACCACTACTCCACCTGGGATTGAATCCGCACAAGACACTCCAGTCAGGAGTACAGAGCCCCCCTAAGTACTACTCCACCCTGGATTGAACCCACACAAGACCCTCCAGTCAGGAGTACAGAGCCGTAACCACTACTCCACCTGGGATTGAACCAACACAAGACCCTCCGTCAGGAGTACAGAGCCCCCCTAACCACTACTCCACCTGGGATTGAACCAACACAAGACCCTCCAGTCAGGAGTACAGAGCCGTAACCACTACTCCACCTGGGATTGAACCAACACAAGACCCTCCGTCAGGAGTACAGAGCCCCCCTAACCACTACTCCACCTGGGATTGAACCAACACAAGACCCTCCAGTCAGGAGTACAGAGCCGTAACCACTACTCCACCTGGGATTGAACCAACACAAGACTCTCGGTCAGGAGTACAGAGCCCCCCTAACCACTACTCCACCTGGGATTGAACCAGCACAAGACCCTCCGTCAGGAGTACAGAGCCCCCCTAACCACTACTCCACCTGGGATTGAACCAACACAAGACCCTCCAGTCAGGAGTACAGAGCCGTAACCACTACTCCACATGGGATTGAACCCACACAAGACCCTCCGTCAGGAGTACAGAGCCCCTCTAACCACTACTCCACCTGGGATTGAACCAGCACAAGACCCTCTGGTCAGGAGTACAGAGCCGTAACCACTACTCCACCTGGGATTGAACCCACACAAGACCCTCCGTCAGGAGTACAGAGCCCCCCTGTGGCAATGTGCCCCGTCCCTGTGTGCATTTGTGTGTTGCGTGCGTGTGTAAATGTTGGTGTATAGTCAGTGGTACACGGGATATAAACGGGTCTGTGTTTCACGTATATTTAAAAAGTGTAGATTTGTATTTAGGCACGAGGAGAGCACAAATCACTTCACGTGCTGGTTAAATGTAATATGTGAGCACGGGGTTGCACAGAATTAATTCACGTGCTGGGATTCAAGTGAATAATTAATTAGTAATTGAATCCCAGCACAACAGTATATATAGATGCACATTTTCATGCAGTCGTGGTTGGGTGTTCGGAAGAGGAGAACGGGTGAGAGAGAGAGAGAGAGAGAGGAATAAGTAGTAGTAAAATCGTAAACGTAAAGTGTTTGTTCTCACCGTGTTTGTTTGTCTCCGTGCACCGTTTGTTTAGTGTTAGTCCGTTTTGTATGTCTGTTTATTTTGGCGCAAGTGCCGTGTCCTGTTTTTGTACTGTTTACAACCCTTTTATTTGTTAAATAAACGCTGAGTGCAGCCATTGCACTCAGCTCATCACAACCACTGTCTCTGTATTCCTTCCTGCTTCTGGTCTGACGCCACCCACTCTGGCCGTCTTTGTGACACGTGGTGTCATCGTGGGATAGCCACGCCTCCAAGCGTCAGACCAGGAGGGGTTTTGTTTAAAAAAAAAAAAAAAAAAAAAAAGAAAAAAAGTCAATGGCAGAAGACGCCATCAAACTGCGGGGCTGGTTCCTGGAGAATGCTGGGCTGGAGGCCCAGTCTCTGCCCATAATCGTCCGGGTCCTGTGGATGATGGACAGTGAGAGATGGGAGGCATATCAGCAGGAACACACCCCAAACACCTTGGAGGAGGGTGTGGAGTTTGTCCTCAACTACCTGGAGGCAACCATAAATGGAACAGCAGCCCAGGTAGCAGGACCACCAGCAGAGGAGTACCTGCTGTCCCCATCTCCACCAGCCGAGGGTGAGTACCTGCTGTCCCCATCTCCACCAGCAGAGGGTGAGTACCTGCTGTCCCCATCTCCACCAGCAGAGGGTGAATGCCTGCTGGTTTTGCCTCCACAGCCCAAATGGGAGGAGCCTGAGCATCCACAGCCCAAATGGGAGGAGCCCAAGCGGAAGGAGCCCGAATGTCCTACGCCTGAGTGGGAGGAGCCCGAATGTCCTACGCCTGAGTGGGAGGAGCCCGAACGTCCTACGCCTGAGTGGGAGGAGCCCGAACGTCCTACGCCTGAGTGGGAGGAGCCCGAACGTCCTACGCCTGAGTGGGAGGAGCCCGAACGTCCTACGCCTGAGTGGGAGGAGCCCGAACGTCCTACGCCTGAGTGGGGGGAGCCCGAACGTCCACAGCCCAACAGGGAGGAGTCGGGGCGTCCACAGCCCAACAGGGAGGAGTCGGGGCGTCCACAGCCCAACAGGGAGGAGTCGGGGCGTCCACAGCCCAACAGGGAGGAGTCGGGGCGTCCACAGCCCAAAGGGAGGCAAGTCGGGGCTTCCACAGCCCTGGGACCCAAGCCACCAGCAGAGGGAAAATGCCTGCTGGTTCAGCCCCAAGAGCCAGAAGGGGAGGAGTTACAGGCTCAACCCCCTGAAAATTTTTTGGGGGGAGAAGGGCAGGATGCTGGTGTCCCCCAGCAGCCTCTCGCTATGCTGCTGAAGGCAGCACGGCGTGCACATGCCCAGCCGCCACAGCAGAGGGAGCCAGCACCGCCAGGAGCAGAGGAGCTGGAGCTGCCTCTACCTCCACCACCTCCAGGAGCAGAGGAGCAGGAGCTGCCTCTGCCTCCACCACCTCCAGGAGCAGAGGAGCAGGAGCTGCCTCTGCCTCCGCCACCACCACCGCAAGGAGCAGAGGAGCAGGAGCTGCCTCTGCCTCCACCACCGCCAGGAGCAGAGGAGCTGGAGCTGCCTCTGCCTCCACCACCGCCAGGAGCAGAGGAGCTGGAGCTGCCTCTGCCTCCGCCACCGCCCGGAGCAGAGGAGCAGGAGCTGCCTCTGCTGCCCGTACCTCCGCAGGGAGTACGGTGGCCGGAGCCCCAGAAAGGGGAGCTGCCGGCCACGAAGAAGGGGGAGGAGGTCTGGAGACCACTTTCCCCAGCAGCAGTTTCGCTGCAGGAGTTCTTGTGGCCGGAGCCCCACAGGAGGGAGCTGCCGGCTACGAAGAAGGGGGAGGTCGGGGGACCACCCGCCCCCGCAGCTTTTTCGCTGCAGGATGGGACCAGCAGGCTGTCAGCCGTGCCACTACCGGCAGGGGTGCTGACAGCATGGCCAGCCATGGGCCCACTGAAGCCTCCCTTCCCAGCCCGAGATTTTGTCCTGGACTGCTGGATTTTTAAGAGGGGAGGTGGCCGTTGAGGCCATGTGTGCTGCGCACAAGGGGGGGTATATGTGGCAATGTGCCCCGTCCCTGTGTGCATTTGTGTGTTGCGTGCGTGTGTAAATGTTGGTGTATAGTCAGTGGTACACGGGATATAAACGGGTCTGTGTTTCACGTATATTTAAAAAGTGTAGATTTGTATTTAGGCACGAGGAGAGCACAAATCACTTCACGTGCTGGTTAAATGTAATATGTGAGCACGGGGTTGCACAGAATTAATTCACGTGCTGGGATTCAAGTGAATAATTAATTAGTAATTGAATCCCAGCACAACAGTATATATAGATGCACATTTTCATGCAGTCGTGGTTGGGTGTTCGGAAGAGGAGAACGGGTGAGAGAGAGAGAGAGAGAGAGGAATAAGTAGTAGTAAAATCGTAAACGTAAAGTGTTTGTTCTCACCGTGTTTGTTTGTCTCCGTGCACCGTTTGTTTAGTGTTAGTCCGTTTTGTATGTCTGTTTATTTTGGCGCAAGTGCCGTGTCCTGTTTTTGTACTGTTTACAACCCTTTTATTTGTTAAATAAACGCTGAGTGCAGCCATTGCACTCAGCTCATCACAACCACTGTCTCTGTATTCCTTCCTGCTTCTGGTCTGACGCCACCCACTCTGGCCGTCTTTGTGACACCCCCTAACCACTACTCCACCTGGGATTGAACCAACACAAGACCCTCCAGTCAGGAGTACAGAGCCGTAACCACTACTCCACCTGGGATTGAACCAACACAAGACTCTCGGTCAGGAGTACAGAGCCACCCTAACCACTACTCCACCTGGGATTGAACCAACACAAGACCCTCCAGTCAGGAGTACAGAGCCGTAACCACTACTCCACCTGGGATTGAACCAACACAAGACCCTCCGTCAGGAGTACAGAGCCATAACCACTACTCTACCTGGGATTGAACCCACACAAGACCCTCCGTCAGGAGTACAGAGCCGTAACCACTACTCCACCTGGGATTGAACCCACACAAGACCCTCCGTCAGGAGTACAGAGCCCCCCTGAAAACTACTCCACCTGGGGTTGAACCAGCACAAGACCCTCCGTCAGGAGTACAGAGCCGTAACCACTACTCCACCTGGGATTGAACCCACACAAGACCCTCCGTCAGGAGTACAGAGCCCCCCTAACCACTACTCCACCTGGGATTGAACCAGCACAAAACCCTCCAGTCAGGAGTACAGAGCCCCCCTAACCACTACTCCACCTGGGATTGAACCCACACAAGACCCTCCGTCAGGAGCACAGAGCCGTAACCACTACTCCACCTGGGATTGAACCCGCACAAGACCCTCCAGTCAGGAGTACAGAGCCGTAACCACTACTCCACCTGGGATTGAACTCACATAAGACCCTCCGTCAGGAGTACAGAGCCCCCCTAACTACTACTCCACCTGGGATTGAACCAAAACAAGACCCTCCGTCAGGAGTACAGAGCTGTAACCACTACTCCACCTGGGATTGAACACACAAGACTCTCCGTCAGGAGTACAGAGCCCTCCTAACCACTACTCCACCTGGGATTGAACCAAAACAAGACCCTCCGTCAGGAGTACAGAGCCCCCCTAACCACTACTCCACCTGGGATTGAACCAGCACAAAACCCTCCAGTCAGGAGTACAGAGCCCCCCTAACCACTACTCCACCTGGGATTGAACCCACACAAGACCCTCCGTCAGGAGCACAGAGCCGTAACCACTACTCCACCTGGGATTGAACCCGCACAAGACCCTCCAGTCAGGAGTACAGAGCCGTAACCACTACTCCACCTGGGATTGAACTCACATAAGACCCTCCAGTCAGGAGTACAGCGCCGTAACCACTACTCCACCTGGGATTGAACCAACACAAGACCCTCCGTCAGGAGTAGAGAGCCGTAACCACTACTCCACCTGGGATTGAACCCACACAAGACCCTCCGTCAGGAGTACAGAGCCCCCCTAACCACTACTCCACCTGGGGTTGAACCAGCACAAGACCCTCCGTCAGGAGTACAGAGCCGTAACCACTACTCCACCTGGGATTGAACCCACACAAGACCCTCCGTCAGGAGTACAGAGCCCCCCTAACCACTACTCCACCTGGGTTTGAACCAGCACAAAACCCTCCAGTCAGGAGTACAGAGCCCCCCTAACCACTACTCCACCTGGGATTGAACCCAACAAGACCCTCCGTCAGGAGTACAGAGCCGTAACCACTACTCCACCTGGGATTGAACCCGCACAAGACCCTCCAGTCAGGAGTACAGAGCCCCCCTAACCACTACTCCACCTGGGATTGAACCAACACAAGACCCTCCGTCAGGAGTACAGAGCCGTAACCACTACTCCACCTGGGATTGAACCCAAACAATAACCTCCGTCAGGAGTACAGAGCACCCCTAACCACTACTCCACCTGGGATTGAACACACACAAGACCCTCCGTCAGGAGTACAGAGCCGTAACCACTACTCCACCTGGGATTGAACCATCACAAGACCCTCCAGTCAGGAGTACAGAGCCGTAACCACTACTCCACCTGGGATTGAACCAACACAAGACCCTCCGTCAGGAGTACAGAGCCGTAACCACTACTCCACCTGGGATTGAACTCACACAAGACCCTCCGTCAGGAGTACAGAGCCCCCCTAACCACTACTCCACCTGGGGTTGAAACAGCACAAGACCCTCCGTCAGGAGTACAGAGCCGTAACCACTACTCCACCTGGGATTGAACCCACACAAGACCCTCCGTCAGGAGTACAGAGCCCCCCTAACCACTACTCCACCTGGGATTGAACCAGCACAAAACCCTCCAGTCAGGAGTACAGAGCCCCCCTAACCACTACTCCACCTGGGATTGAACCCACACAAGACCCTCCGTCAGGAGTACAGAGCCGTAACCACTACTCCACCTGGGATTGAACCCGCACAAGACCCTCCGTCAGGAGTACAGAGCCGTAACCACTACTCCACCTGGGATTGAACCCAAACAATAACCTCCGTCAGGAGTACAGAGCACCCCTAACCACTACTCCACCTGGGATTGAAACAGCACAAGACCCTCCGTCAGGAGTACAGAGCCGTAACCATTACTCCACCTGGGATTGAACCCACACAAGACCCTCCGTCAGGAATACAGAGCCCCCCTAACCACTACTCCACCTGGGATTGAACCAGCACAAGACCCTCCAGTCAGGAGTACAGAGCCCCCCTAACCACTACTCCACCAGGGATTGAACCCACACAAGACCCTCCGTCAGGAGTACAGAGCACCCCTAACCACTACTCCACCTGGGATTGAACCTACACAAGACCCTCCGTCAGGAGTACAGAGCCCCCCTAACCACTACTCCACCTGGGATTGAACCCAAACAATAACCTCCGTCAGGAGTACAGAGCACCCCTAACCACTACTCCACCTGGGATTGAAACAGCACAAGACCCTCCGTCAGGAGTACAGAGCCGTAACCATTACTCCACCTGGGATTGAACCCACACAAGACCCTCCGTCAGGAATACAGAGCCCCCCTAACCACTACTCCACCTGGGATTGAACCAGCACAAGACCCTCCAGTCAGGAGTACAGAGCCCCCCTAACCACTACTCCACCAGGGATTGAACCCACACAAGACCCTCCGTCAGGAGTACAGAGCCGTAACCACTACTCCACCTGGGATTGAACCAGCACAAGACCCTCCGTCAGGAGTACAGAAACCCCCTAACCACTACTCCACCTGGGATTGAACCAGCACAAGACCCTCCAGTCAGGAGTACAGAAACCCCCTAACCACTACTCCACCTGGGATTGAACCAGCACAAGACCCTCCGTCAGGAGTACAGAAACCCCCTAACCACTACTCCACCTGGGATTGAACCAGCACAAGACCCTCCGTCAGGAGTACAGAGCCGTAACCACTACTCCACCTGGGATTGAACCCACACAAGACCCTCCGTCAGGAGTACAGAGCCCCCCTAACCACTACTCCACCTGGGATTGAACCCACACAAGACCCTCCGTCAGGAGTACAGAGCCGTAACCACTACTCCACCTGGGATTGAACCCACACAAAACCCTCCGTCAGGAGTACAGAGCCGTAACCACTACTCCACCTGGGATTGAACCCACACAAGACCCTCCGTCAGGAGTACAGAGCCGTAACCACTACTCCACCTGGGATTGAACCCACACAAGACCCTCCGTCAGGAGTACAGAGCCGTAACCACTACTCCACCTGGGATTGAACCAGCACAAGACCCTCCAGTCAGGAGTACAGAGCCCCCCTAACCACTACTCCACCAGGGATTGAACCCACACAAGACCCTCCGTCAGGAGTACAGAGCCGTAACCACTACTCCACCTGGGATTGAACCCACACAAAACCCTCCGTCAGGAGTACAGAGCCGTAACCACTACTCCACCTGGGATTGAACCCACACAAGACCCTCCGTCAGGAGTACAGAGCCGTAACCACTACTCCACCTGGGATTGAACCAACACAAGACTCTCGGTCAGGAGTACAGAGCCACCCTAACCACTACTCCACCTGGGATTGAACCAGCACAAGACCCTCCGTCAGGAGTACAGAGCCCCCCTAACCACTACTCCACCTGGGATTGAACCAACACAAGACCCTCCAGTCAGGAGTACAGAGCCGTAACCACTACTCCACCTGGGATTGAACCAGCACAAGACCCTCCAGTCAGGAGTACAGAGCCCCCCTAACCACTACTCCACCAGGGATTGAACCCACACAAGACCCTCCGTCAGGAGTACAGAGCCGTAACCACTACTCCACCTGGGATTGAACCCACACAAAACCCTCCGTCAGGAGTACAGAGCCGTAACCACTACTCCACCTGGGATTGAACCCACACAAGACCCTCCGTCAGGAGTACAGAGCCGTAACCACTACTCCACCTGGGATTGAACCAGCACAAGACCCTCCAGTCAGGAGTACAGAGCCCCCCTAACCACTACTCCACCTGGGATTGAACCAGCACAATACCCTCCAGTCAGGAGTACAGAGCCCCCCTAACCACTACTCCACCTAGGATTGAACCCACACAAGACCCTCCGTCAGGAGTACAGAGCCGTAACCACTACTCCACCTGGGATTGAACCCGCACAAGACCCTCCAGTCAGGAGTACAGAGCCGTAACCACTACTCCACCTGGGATTGAACCAACACAAGACCCTCCATCAGGAGTACAGAGCCGTAACCACTACTCCACCTGGGATTGAACCCAAACAATAACCTCCGTCAGGAGTACAGAGCACCCCTAACCACTACTCCACCTGGGATTGAACCAGCACAAGACCCTCCGTCAGGAGTACAGAGCCGTAACCACTACTCCACCTGGGATTGAACCCACACAAGACCCTCCGTCAGGAATACAGAGCCCCCCTAACCACTACTCCACCTGGGATTGAACCAGCACAAGACCCTCCAGTCAGGAGTACAGAGCACCCCTAACCACTACTCCACCTGGGATTGAACCAGCACAAGACCCTCCGTCAGGAGTACAGAGCCGTAACCACTACTCCACCAGGGATTGAACCCACACAAGACCCTCCGTCAGGAGTACAGAGCCGTAACCACTACTCCACCTGGGATTGAACCCACACAAGACCCTCCGTCAGGAGTACAGAGCCCCCCTAACCACTACTCCACCTGGGGTTGAACCAGCACAAGACCCTCCGTCAGGAGTACAGAGCCGTAACCACTACTCCACCTGGGATTGAACCCACACAAGACCCTCCGTCAGGAGTACAGAGCCCCCCTAACCACTACTCCACCTGGGATTGAACCCACACAAGACCCTCCGTCAGGAGTACAGAGCCGTAACCACTACTCCACCTGGGATTGAACCCGCACAAGACCCTCCAGTCAGGAGAACAGAGCCGTAACCACTACTCCACCTGGGATTGAACCAACACAAGACCCTCCGTCAGGAGTACAGAGCCGTAACCACTACTCCACCTGGGATTGAACCCAAACAATAACCTCCGTCAGGAGTACAGAGCACCCCTAACCACTACTCCACCTGGGATTGAAACAGCACAAGACCCTCCGTCAGGAATACAGAGCCCCCCTAACCACTACTCCACCTGGGATTGAACCAGCACAAGACCCTCCAGTCAGGAGTACAGAGCCACCCTAACCACTACTCCACCAGGGATTGAACCCACACAAGACCCTCCGTCAGGAGTACAGAGCCGTAACCACTACTCCACCTGGGATTGAACCCAAACAATACCCTCCGTCAGGAGTACAGAGCACCCCTAACAACTACTCCACCTGGGATTGAACCAGCACAAGACCCTCCGTCAGGAGTACAGAGCCGTAACCACTACTCCACCTGGGATTGAACCCACACAAGACCCTCCGTCAGGAGTACAGAGCCCCCCTAACCACTACTCCACCAGGGATTGAACCCACACAAGACCCTCCGTCAGGAGTACAGAGCCGTAACCACTACTCCACCTGGGATTGAACCCACACAAAACCCTCCGTCAGGAGTACAGAGCCGTAACCACTACTCCACCTGGGATTGAACCCACACAAGACCCTCCGTCAGGAGTACAGAGCCGTAACCACTACTCCACCTGGGATTGAACCAACACAAGACTCTCGGTCAGGAGTACAGAGCCACCCTAACCACTACTCCACCTGGGATTGAACCAGCACAAGACCCTCCGTCAGGAGTACAGAGCCCCCCTAACCACTACTCCACCTGGGATTGAACCAACACAAGACCCTCCAGTCAGGAGTACAGAGCCGTAACCACTACTCCACCTGGGATTGAACCAGCACAAGACCCTCCAGTCAGGAGTACAGAGCCCCCCTAACCACTACTCCACCAGGGATTGAACCCACACAAGACCCTCCGTCAGGAGTACAGAGCCGTAACCACTACTCCACCTGGGATTGAACCCACACAAAACCCTCCGTCAGGAGTACAGAGCCGTAACCACTACTCCACCTGGGATTGAACCCACACAAGACCCTCCGTCAGGAGTACAGAGCCGTAACCACTACTCCACCTGGGATTGAACCAGCACAAGACCCTCCAGTCAGGAGTACAGAGCCCCCCTAACCACTACTCCACCTGGGATTGAACCAGCACAATACCCTCCAGTCAGGAGTACAGAGCCCCCCTAACCACTACTCCACCTAGGATTGAACCCACACAAGACCCTCCGTCAGGAGTACAGAGCCGTAACCACTACTCCACCTGGGATTGAACCCGCACAAGACCCTCCAGTCAGGAGTACAGAGCCGTAACCACTACTCCACCTGGGATTGAACCAACACAAGACCCTCCATCAGGAGTACAGAGCCGTAACCACTACTCCACCTGGGATTGAACCCAAACAATAACCTCCGTCAGGAGTACAGAGCACCCCTAACCACTACTCCACCTGGGATTGAACCAGCACAAGACCCTCCGTCAGGAGTACAGAGCCGTAACCACTACTCCACCTGGGATTGAACCCACACAAGACCCTCCGTCAGGAATACAGAGCCCCCCTAACCACTACTCCACCTGGGATTGAACCAGCACAAGACCCTCCAGTCAGGAGTACAGAGCACCCCTAACCACTACTCCACCTGGGATTGAACCAGCACAAGACCCTCCGTCAGGAGTACAGAGCCGTAACCACTACTCCACCAGGGATTGAACCCACACAAGACCCTCCGTCAGGAGTACAGAGCCGTAACCACTACTCCACCTGGGATTGAACCCACACAAGACCCTCCGTCAGGAGTACAGAGCCCCCCTAACCACTACTCCACCTGGGGTTGAACCAGCACAAGACCCTCCGTCAGGAGTACAGAGCCGTAACCACTACTCCACCTGGGATTGAACCCACACAAGACCCTCCGTCAGGAGTACAGAGCCCCCCTAACCACTACTCCACCTGGGATTGAACCCACACAAGACCCTCCGTCAGGAGTACAGAGCCGTAACCACTACTCCACCTGGGATTGAACCCGCACAAGACCCTCCAGTCAGGAGAACAGAGCCGTAACCACTACTCCACCTGGGATTGAACCAACACAAGACCCTCCGTCAGGAGTACAGAGCCGTAACCACTACTCCACCTGGGATTGAACCCAAACAATAACCTCCGTCAGGAGTACAGAGCACCCCTAACCACTACTCCACCTGGGATTGAAACAGCACAAGACCCTCCGTCAGGAATACAGAGCCCCCCTAACCACTACTCCACCTGGGATTGAACCAGCACAAGACCCTCCAGTCAGGAGTACAGAGCCACCCTAACCACTACTCCACCAGGGATTGAACCCACACAAGACCCTCCGTCAGGAGTACAGAGCCGTAACCACTACTCCACCTGGGATTGAACCCAAACAATACCCTCCGTCAGGAGTACAGAGCACCCCTAACAACTACTCCACCTGGGATTGAACCAGCACAAGACCCTCCGTCAGGAGTACAGAGCCGTAACCACTACTCCACCTGGGATTGAACCCACACAAGACCCTCCGTCAGGAGTACAGAGCCCCCCTAACCACTACTCCACCTGGGATTGAACCAGCACAAGACCCTCCAGTCAGGAGTACAGAGCCCCCCTAACCACTACTCCACCTGGGATTGAACCCACACAAGACCCTCCGGTCAGGAGTACAGAGCCCCCCTAACCACTACTACACCTGGGATTGAACCAACACAAGACCCTCCGTCAGGAGTACAGAGCCCCCCTAACCACTACTGCACCTGGGATTGAACCCACACAAGACCCTCCGGTTAGGAGTACAGAGCCCCCCTAACCACTACTCCACCTGGGATTGAACCAGCACAAGACCCTCCAGTCAGGAGTACAGAGCCCCCCTAACCACTACTCCACCTGGGATTGAACCAACACAAGACTCTCGGTCAGGAGTACAGAGCCCCCCTAACCACTACTCCACCTGGGATTGAACCAACACAAGACCCTCCAGTCAGGAGTACAGAGCCCCCCTAACCACTACTCCACCAGGGATTGAACCCACACAAGACCCTCCGTCAGGAGTACAGAGCCGTAACCACTACTCCACCTGGGATTGAACCCAAACAATACCCTCCGTCAGGAGTACAGAGCACCCCTAACCACTACTCCACCTGGGATTGAACCAGCACAAGACCCTCCGTCAGGAGTACAGAGCCGTAACCACTACTCCACCTGGGATTGAACCCACACAAGACCCTCCGTCAGGAGTACAGAGCCGTAACCACTACTCCACCTGGGATTGAACCCACACAAGACCCTCCGTCAGGAGTACAGAGCCGTAACCACTACTCCACCTGGGATTGAACCCACACAAAACCCTCCGTCAGGAGTACAGAGCCGTAACCACTACTCCACCTGGGATTGAACCCACACAAGACCCTCCGTCAGGAGTACAGAGCCGTAACCACTACTCCACCTGGGATTGAACCAGCACAAGACCCTCCAGTCAGGATTACAGAGCCCCCCTAACCACTACTCCACCTGGGATTGAACCAGCACAATACCCTCCAGTCAGGAGTACAGAGCCCCCCTAACCACTACTCCACCTGGGATTGAACCCACACAAGACCCTCCGTCAGGAGTACAGAGCCGTAACCACTACTCCACCTGGGATTGAACCCGCACAAGACCCTCCAGTCAGGAGTACAGAGCCGTAACCACTACTCCACCTGGGATTGAACCAACACAAGACCCTCCATCAGGAGTACAGAGCCGTAACCACTACTCCACCTGGGATTGAACCCAAACAATAACCTCCGTCAGGAGTACAGAGCACCCCTAACCACTACTCCACCTGGGATTGAACCAGCACAAGACCCTCCGTCAGGAGTACAGAGCCGTAACCACTACTCCACCTGGGATTGAACCCACACAAGACCCTCCGTCAGGAATACAGAGCCCCCCTAACCACTACTCCACCTGGGATTGAACCAGCACAAGACCCTCCAGTCAGGAGTACAGAGCCCCCCTAACCACTACTCCACCTGGGATTGAACCCAAACAATAACCTCCGTCAGGAGTACAGAGCACCCCTAACCACTACTCCACCTGGGATTGAACCAGCACAAGACCCTCCGTCAGGAGTACAGAGCCGTAACCACTACTCCACCAGGGATTGAACCCACACAAGACCCTCCGTCAGGAGTACATAGCCGTAACCACTACTCCACCTGGGATTGAAGCCACACAAGACCCTCCGTCAGGAGTACAGAGCCCCCCTAACCACTACTCCACCTGGGATTGAACCAGCACAAGACTCTCCAGTCAGGAGTACAGAGCCCCCCTAACCACTACTCCACCAGGGATTGAACCCACACAAGACCCTCCGTCAGGAGTATAGAGCCGTAACCACTACTCCACCTGGGATTGAACCCACACAAGACCCTCCAGTCAGGAGTACAGAGCCGTAACCACTACTCCACCTGGGATTGAACCCACACAAGACCCTCCGTCAGGAGTACAGAGCCGTAACCACTACTCCACCTGGGATTGAACCAGCACAAGACCCTCCAGTCAGGAGTACAGAGCCCCCCTAACCACTACTCCACCAGGGATTGAACCCACACAAGACCCTCCGTCAGGAGTACAGAGCCGTAACCACTACTCCACCAGGGATTGAACCCACACAAGACCCTCCGTCAGGAGTACAGAGCCGTAACCACTACTCCACCTGGGATTGAACCCACACAAGACCCTCCGTCAGGAGTACAGAGCCGTAACCACTACTCCACCTGGGATTGAACCCACACAAGACCCTCCGTCAGGAGTACAGAGCCGTAACCACTACTCCACCTGGGATTGAACCAGCACAAGACCCTCCAGTCAGGAGTACAGAGCCCCCCTAACCACTACTCCACCTGGGATTGAACCAGCACAAGACCCTCCAGTCAAGAGTACAGAGCCGTAACCACTACTCCACCTGGGATTGAACCAACACAAGACCCTCCGTCAGGAGTACAGAGCCCCCCTAACTACTACTCCACCTGGGGTTGAACCAGCACAAGACCCTCCGTCAGGAGTACAGAGCCTTAACCACTACTCCACCTGGGATTGGACCCACACAAGACCCTCCAGTCAGGAGTACAGAGCCCCCCTAACCACTACTCCACCTGGGATTGAACCAGCACAAGACCCTCCAGTCAAGAGTACAGAGCCGTAACCACTACTCCACCTGGGATTGAACCAACACAAGACCCTCCGTCAGGAGTACAGAGCCCCCCTAACCACTACTCCACCTGGGGTTGAACCAGCACAAGACCCTCCGTCAGGAGTACAGAGCCTTAACCACTACTCCACCTGGGATTGGACCCACACAAGACCCTCTGGTCAGGAGTACAGAGCCCCCCTAACCACTACTCCACCTGGGATTGAACCAACACAAGACCCTCCAGTCAGGAGTACAGAACCACTACTCCATGCTGCCAGACAAAATGAATGTATCGCTCAAAAAATAACTCTTCATTAAAATGGTTTTTTTTTAAATTATTATTTGTTATTATTGTTATTTGAATAAAAACATGAACCAGACCTGTGATGAAATTAATTGAACTATTTTCAAACATGTCACTGAATCAAACAAGTGATTGAAGCTGAAATAGCCTCCTGAATTCAAAGCAGATTTACTCCTGTCTTTGTCAGCCTTTCATCACAACAATACAAAATGACACCCGCTGCCATTAACAGAGCAGTTTCACATTGATTTCGAGGAAATTGCAGATATTTAAATATTTACAAATAATATTGAATTGTGAAAAAAATAAAATAGATCTTTGAATATTTTTAAATCCTTTTTACTTTTGGAAGACATAGGAATATGTCATAATGTTTGGCTAATCTAAGCTTGTCTCATTGAGTACAAAACTTTTGGTTTTAGGTCCAATGGATTCTGTATCAACAGTATGGCTGGAAACACATCGCAGCCCCTCACCCCCTCGTTGTGTGAAGACTGTAAGTAATACACCCTACATTTTAACAAATATTTCATAATAATGACCACGTATTCTAATTATATTAATACTCTTAGTTTACACATTGGTAATATACTTTGTCTAAAACATTTTTGACTTCTTAATTTAAAAGCAGTTTTTGATACGGCAACCAAAAAGCTGTGTGAATGTCCCGTACGACACCCATGGAATCGCTCATTCCATTTTATAAAATGAAATGCTGCACTGCACATGTTTCTAATGTTTAACTGTTTAAAACAATTCTGTATGCACAGTATGGCATCCACGCACCCCCTCTTTGTATGAAGACTGTAAGTAATACTTTAATTAAAACAGTATTAATATTAGCAGATGCACTTATCCAGGGCGATACAATTGTATCACGTTATTTTTACATACGGTTGTACTGATTTATACACAACCCACAACCCTCCAGACATGAGTCCAGAGCTCTAACCACTACTCCACACTGCTGCCCTACTGATAAAACAAAAAAAGTCTTTAAACTATAGACCTAGCCCTGTCATTTGTTTAAGAAAAAGTATTCCATGAGAAAATGAAAACAGAAGGCTATAGTAGTCTATACTGTGTGTACAGCTGCCTCCAGGATTATTCACACCCTTCATAGACTATAATGGGTTTTAGCAAAATAAATGCAAGTGTAGATTCAGTATTTGTTGCACAAATGAATGAAAATATGAATATTTTCAGACATTCAGTATTGGACTTTGCAAAAATATATTTGTCCAACAAATGGGCATGTTTTTATTAAAAAAGAGGTTCAACGGGTTCAAAATTATTCACACCCTAAACATTAAAATCCAATTAACTTTGGACAGAAATGTTTTGGCGATATCTAACACTGATAGTCTTACAATGTTTCATGTTTGAATGGATTTATGCAAAGAAAACATTATGTACATTTGCTTTTTTAAAGAACATTGAGTTACATTGAATGATCCTGAAGACAGCTGGATATATATCAGCTTGAAATCCAGGCTATTTAGTTGCCAAATTGCCTTTTGTTAAGGAACTTGAAATCAATTGCAGGGGTTGAAAACTACTCACGACGTGCTTTGCGAGCCCGTTGCTCCTTTTGAAAATAGAGGCGTATAATCAGTGAGCAAAAAAGTCGTAGTGAAAATACACTGCAACCTCTATTTGTGCTCTAGATGCGCCCCTTCTGAAAATCAGGCTCTTTGTGTTTAATCTCTATAGTTTATAGATTTTAAAAACCAGCCTTATTATAAAAACATACAAACATTTAAAGAGTATTACAAATCATAAATAAGTCCAAAAGTTTATAAAATAAACACCACAAGGTTTATTTAGAATCATAAACGCGGTGACGTTTTTAAAAAATGTCTCAGTGTACAGTACTTACTCAGTGCAGAGGCGTCTCTTTCAACACGGGTTCAAGTGGAGGGTCACTTCAGTCACCCTTCAGGTAGAGAAAGCAGTTTGTCTTCCTGTGCTCAATGAAGTTTGTGATACAAGACAATTTGCACTGAGAATATATACTGTAACTTGAGGGTAAAAAAGCCTGTGGTTTTTATTCATTAGAGTTGAGAGGGAGGGACGGTTTGAAAGAGGCGTCTTGTTGTGGTTTTCTTATGCTTCTTATACTTGTATGTTTTAATATATGAAGAGTTTCACACCAAAGCGAGTTAAATGCCAATTCCACACATTTCCAGATATTGCTATAGATTTACTCCTGGAGGGGTAGACTTATTGCGTAGTGTAATCTTCATGCAAAATAGTCCAAAGACATGCTGTTCAGGTTGATTGGTCACTCTAAATGGCCTTCTGTGTGTGTGTGTGTGTGTGTGTGTGCGTGCCTGTCTGTGTGTGTGTATGTGCCTGTCTGTGTGTGTGCTTGTGTGTGTCTGTGTTTGTCTCTGTGTGTCTTTCTGTTTGTGTGCCTGTTTGTGTGTGTGCCTGACTCTCTGTGTGTGCGTACCTGCCTCTGTGTGTGTGTGTGTGCCTGCCTCTCTGTCTGTGTGCCTGCCTCTGTGTGTGTGTGTGCACGTCTGCCTGTGCTTGTGCCTGTCTGTGTTTGTGCCTGGCTGTGTGTGTGTGTGTGTGTGCGCCTATCTGTGTGTGTGTGTTTGCCTGCCTATGTGTGTGTGCATGCCTGTGTGTGTGTGCATATCTGAGTGTGTGTTCCTGTGTGTGTGTGCCCGGGTGTGTGTGCCTGGGTGTGTGTGTGTGTGCCTGTCTGTGTGTGTCTGTCTGTGTATGTGTGTGTGTGCCTGTCGGTGTGTGTGTGTGCCTGTGTGTGTTTGCCTGCCTATGTGTGTCTGCATGCCTGTTTGTGTGTGTGTGCCTGCCTGTCTGTGTGTGTGCCTGCCTGTCTGTGTGCCTGTCTTTGTGTGTGCCTGTCTGTGTGTGTGTGTGCCTGTCTTTGTGTGTGTGTGCCTGTCTGTGAGTGTGTGTGTGTGCCTGTCTGTGTGTGTGTGCCTGTGTGTATATGTGTGTGCTTGTCTCTTTGTATGTGTGTGCCTGTCTGTGTGTGTCCCTGCCTGTGTGTGTGTGCCTGTTTGTGTGTGTGAATGTCTGTGTATGTGTGTGTGTGTGCCTGTCTGTGTGTGTGCTTGTCTGTGTGTCTGCCTGTGTGTGTGTGTGCACCTGTCTCTGTGTGTGTGTGTCTGTCTTTCTGTGTGTGTGTGTGTCTGTCTGTGTGTGCCTGTTTGTGTGTGTGCCTGTCTGTGTGTGCCTATCTGTGTGTGTGTGTGTGTGTATGTGTGTCTGTCTGTATGTGTGTGTCTGTGTGTGTGTGTGTGCCTGTGTGTATGTGTGTGTTGCCTGTCTGTGTGTGTGTGTGTTGCCTGTCTGTGTGTGTGTGTGCTTGCCTGTCTGTGTGCCTATCGTGTGTGTGTGTGATTGTTTGTGTGTGTGTGCGACTGTCTGTGTGTGCCTGGCTGTATGTGTGTGTGTGCCTGTATGTGTGTGTGTGTGTGTTCCAGTCTGTGTGTGTTTGCCTGTGTGTGTGCCTATCATGTGTGTGTGTGTGTGACTGTTTGTGTGTCTGTGCGCCTGTCTCTCTGTGTGTGTGTGTGTGTGTGTGTGCCTCTGTGTGTGTGTGTGTGTGTGTGTTTGTCTGTCTGTGTATGTGCCTGTCTGTGCCTGTGTGTGTGCCTCTTCTATGTGTGTGTGTGTGTGTGTGTGTTCCTGTCTGTGTGCATGTGTGCCTGTCTGTGTATGTGTGTGCCTATCTGTGTGTGTTTGTCCCTGTCTGTGTGTGTGTGTTTGCCTATCTGTGTATGTCCCTGTCTGTGTGTGTTTGCCAATCTGTGTGTGTGCCTATCTGTATGTGTGTGTATACCTATATGTGTGTGATTGCCTGTCTATGTGTGTCTGTGCCTGCTTGTGTGTGTGTGTGCTTGTCTGTGTGTGTGTGCGTGTCTGTATGTGTGTGTGTGACTCTCTGAGTGTGTGCCTGTCTGTGTGTGTGTGTGCCTGTGAGTGTGTGAGCTGATGTGTGTGCGCCTGTGTACACCTATCTCTGTGTGTGCGTGCCTGTCTCTGTGTGTGTGCTTGTCTCTGTGTGTGTGCCTGTCTGTGTGTGTCCCTGTCTGAGTGTGTGTGCTTGTGGTGTGTGTGTGCCTGTCTGTGCCTGTCTGTGTGTGTGCCTGTGTGTATGTGTCTGTGCCTGTCTGTGTGTGTGTGTGCCTGTCAAAGTGTGTGTGCCTGTCTGTGTGTCTGTGTGTGTGTGTGCCTGCCTGTCTGTGTGTGTGTGTGCCTGTCTGTGCCTGTTTGTGTGTGTGTTCTTGTGTGTGTGCTTGTGTGTGTGTCTGTCTGTGTTTGTCTCTGTGTGTCTTTCTGTATGTGTGCCTGTTTGTGTGTGCCTGCCTCTCTGTGTGCGTACCTGCCTGTGTGTGTGTGTGTGTGTGTGTGCCTGCCTGTGTTTGTGCCTGTCTATGTCTGTGTGTGTGTTCCTGTGTGTGTGTGTGCCTGTCTGTGTGTGTCTGTTTGTGTATGTGTGTGTGTGTGTTTGCCTGTCTGTGTGTGTGCCTGTCTTTGAGTGTGTGCGCCTGTCTGTGAGTGTGTGCCTGTGTGTATGTGTGTGTGCCTGTCTCTGTGTGTGTGCGTGCCTGTCTGTGTGTGTGCACGCATGTCTCTCTGTGTGTGCGACCGTGTGTGTCTTTGTGTGCCTGTCTGTCTGTGTGTGTGCCTCTTCTATGTGTGTGTGTACCTGTCTCTGTGTGTGTGTCTGTGTTTGTGTGTCTGTGTGTGCCTGTCTATGTGTGTGTGCCTGTCTCTGTGTGTGTCTGTGTGTGTGTGTGTGTCTGTGTGCCTGTCTGTGTGTGTGAGTGTGTGTCTGTGTGTGTGCCTGTCTGTGCCTGTGTGTGTGCCTCTTCTATGTGTGTGCCTGGCTGTGTGTGTCTGTGTGCCTGGTTGTGTGTGTGTGTGTGTTTGCCTGTCTGTGTGTGTGTTTGTGTGTGTGTGCATGTCTGTTTGTCTCTGTGTGTCTTTTTGTTTGCGTGCCTGTTTGTGTGTGCCTGCCTCTGTGTGTGTGTGTGCGCCTGTCTGTGTGTGTGTGCCTATCTGTGTGTGTTTTCCTGTCTGTCTGTGTGTGTGCATGCCTGTCTCTGTGTGTGTGCCTGCCTATGTCTGTGTGTGTGTTCCTGTGTGTGTATGCCTGTCTGTCTGTGTATGTGTGTGTCTGTGTGTGTCTGTTTGTGTATGTGTGTGTGTGTGCCTTTCTGTGTGTGTGTGTGCCTGTCTTTGTGTGTGTGTGCCTGTCTGTGTGCCTGTCTCTGTGTGTGTGCGACCGTGTGTGTCTGTGTGTGCCTGCCTATCTGTCTGTGTTTGTCCATCTGTGTGTGTGTGCTTGTCTATCTGTATGTGTGTGTGTATACCTATCTGTGTGTTTTTGCCTGTCTGTGTGTGTGCCTGCCTCTGTGTGTGTCTGCCTCTGTCTGTGTGCCTGCTTGTGTGTGTGTGTGCTTGTCTGTGTGTGTGCCTGCCTGTGTGTCTGTGTGTGTGCCTATCTATATGTGTGCGTGCCTGTGTGTGTGAGCCTGTGTGTGTGCACGCTTATGTCCACCTGTCTCTGTGTGTGTGTGCCTGTCTTTCTGTGTGCGTGCCTGCCTGTGTGTGTGCCTGTCTCTGTGTGTGTGCCTCTGTGCGCACGACTGTGTGTGCATGTGTGTGCTTGACTGTGTGCATGTGTGTCTGTGTGTATGTGTTCTTGTGTGTGCCTGTCTGTGTGTGCCTGTCTGTGTGTGTGTCTGTCTCTGTGTGTGTGCCTGTCTGTGTGTGTGTCTGTCTCTGTGTGTGTGCCTGTCTGTGTGTATGTGCCTGTCGGTGAGTATGTGTGCCTGTTTCTGTGTGTGTGCCTGTCTGTGTGTGTTTGCCTGTTTGTGTGTGTGTGCCTGGTTGTGTGTGTGTTTGCCTGTCTGTCTGTGTGTGTGTGCCTGCCTCTCTGTGTGTGTGCTTCTCTGTGTGTGTATGTGCCTGTCTGTGTGTGTGTCCCTGTCTGTGTTTGTCTATGTGTGTCTCTGCATGCCTGTTTGTGTGTGCCTGCCTCTCTGTCTGTGTGCCTGCCTGTGTGTGTGTGTGCGCCTGTCTGTGTTTGTGCCTATCTGTGTGTGTTTCCCTGCCTGTCTCTGTGTGTGTGCCTGCCTATGTCTGTGTGTGTGTGTTTGCCTGCCTATGTGTGCCTGCCTGTCTGTGTGTGCCTGTCTTTGTGTGTGTGCGCCTGTCTGTGAGTGTGTCCCTGCCTGTGTGTGTGTGCCTATCGTCTGTGTGTGCGCGCATGTCTCTGTGTGTGCGACCGTGTGTGTCTGTGCGTGTGTGTGTGCCTCTGTGTGTGTCTGCCTCTGTGTGTGTGTTCCTGCCTCTCTGTCTGTGTGCCTGCTTGTGTGTGTGCGTGCCTGTCTCTGTGTGTGTGCCTCTGTGTGTGTTTGTGCGCACGACTGTGTGTGCATGTGTGTGTCTGTTTGTGTGTGTGTTCTTGTGTGTGTGCTTGTGTGTGTGTGCCTGTCTGTGTTTGTCTCTGTGTGTCTTTCTGTTTGCGTGCCTGTTTGTGTGTGTGTGTGCCTGTCTGTTTGTGTGTGTGTCTGTCTGTCTGTGTCTATCTGTATGTGTGTGTGTGACTCTGAGTGTGTGTGCCGGTCTGTGTGTGCGTCTGTCTCTGTGTGTGTGCGCCTGTGTGCACCTGTCTCTGTGTGTGTGTGTCTGTGTGTGTGTTCCTGCCTCTGTCTGTGTGCCTGTCTGTATGTGTACGTGCCTGTCTGTGTGTGTGCCTCCCTGTGTGTGTGTGTGTCTGTGTGTCTGTGTGTGTGGTGACCTGCACCTACAATTACCCTTTTATACAGTTGGATTTTTACTAGAGCAATATAAGAGGTAAAGTACCTGCCTGCTTGCTCAAGGGTCTATCTACAGTAGCTAGCTCTGTCTGTATCAATCCTAACTGGGATTGAACCCCCACTCAAGGTCAGGAGTCCAGAGCCCCCCTAACCAGTGCTCCACACTGCTGCCCTTTGTGTTCAAGATCATGTGTTTTTGCTTGCTCTTTTTTTTTTAGTCCTAACACCTCTCATTTTCTCACTCGTATTCTACCTTCAGGATGAGCAGCACTGCGGTTTCTTTTACCTTTGTTTTTAGATGGCCAGATGTTCTGTTTCATGTGGTTAGCTGAATAGTTTTGAACATGCTGTGAGAATGAAGGAGATAGACTCACCTTCTGGTTTTGTGGTTTGGAGCCTGTTCATCTTGTAGGTAGCAAGTCTATTTTATTATTTTATTATTATTTCTTCTTAGGGGTGGCTCAGCTCCAGGGTCCTGGATTCGATTCCGGCCTCAGGGGTCTGTCTGTGTGGAGTTTGCATGTTCTCCCCGTGTTTGCATTGTAGGTTTTCTCAAAAGCAAACTATGAAGGTATGAAACAGAGACTAACAGAAGTAGATTGGAGTAAAATAGAGAAAACATCCACAGAAAAAGGATGGCTGTTTTTTAAAAATGTAGTACTAGAGGTGCAAAACAATTACATCCCAAAAGTAGACAAATCTAAATCTAAAACAAAATGGCCAAAATGGTTTAATAGATCAATTAAAAAAATATTCAGCGAAAAAAAGCACTTTACAGAGCATTTAAAAGGGACCAAAAACAAAGTACACAGAAAGAGTACTTGGAACTGCAAACACAAGTCAAAAAGGAAGATAGAAAGGCCTCTCTCCTGAGCGGGGCCTTGCCTCTCTCCTGAGCGGGGCCTTGCTTCTCTCCTGAGCGGGGCCTTGCCTCTCTCCTAAGCGGGGGTCTTGCCTCTCTCCTGAGCGGGGTCTTGCCTCTCTCCTGAGCGGGGCCTTGCCTCTCCTTGCCTCTGTGTGTGTGTTGTCGGTGTGTGTGTCTGTTTGTGTGTGCCTGTTTGTGTGTGGGTGTGCCTGTTTGTGTGTGGGTGTGCCTGTCTGTGTGTGTCTGTATGTGTGCCTGTCTGTGTGTGGGTGTGCCTGTTTGTGTGTGTCTGTATGTGTGTCTGTCTGTGTTCCTGTCTGTGTGTGCCTGGCTGTGTGTGTGTGTTTGTTTGCCTGCCTGCCTGTGTGTGTGTGCCTGTCTGTGTGTGTGTGTGTGTGTGTGTGCCTGTCTGCGAGTGCGCCTGCCTGTCTGTGTGTGTGCTTATGTGTGTGTGTGTGTGCCTGTCTCTGTGTGTGTGCCTGTGCGTGTGTGTGTGTGTGTGTGTGTGTGTGTGCCAGACTGTGTGGATATGTGTGCCTGTTTGTGTGTGTGTGTGTGCCTGTCTCTGTGTGTGTGCCTGTGCGTGCGTGTGTGTGTGTGTGTGTGTGTGCCAGACTGTGTGGATATGTGTGCCTGTTTGTGTGTGTGTGTGCCTGTTTGTGTGTGTGCCTCTCTTTGTGTGTGCCTGTCTGTGTGTGCCTGGCTCTGTGTGTGTGTGCCTGGTTGTGTGTGTGTGTGCTTGCCTACCTGCCTGTGTGTGCGTGCCTGTCTATGTGTATGCCTGTCCCTGTGTGTGCCTGCCTCTGTGTGTGTGTGTGCCTGTCTTTGTGTATGTGCCTGTCTGTGAGTGTCTGTGTGTGTGTGTGCCTGTCTGTGTGTGTGTGTTCCTGTCTCTGTGTGTGCCTGTTTGTGTGTGTGTGTGTGCCTGTCTGTGTGTGTCTGTCTGTATGTGTGTGTGTGTGCCTGTGTGTGTGTCTGTGCCTGTCAAAGTGTGTGTGTGTGCCTGTCTGTGCCTGTCTGTGTGTGTGCCTGTGTGTATGTGTCTGTGTCTGTCTGTGTGCCTGTCAAAGTGTGTGTGTGTGCCTGTGTGTGTGTCTGTGCCTATCGTGTGTGTGTGTGTGCGCCTTTCTGTGTGTGCCTGTCTGTGTGTGTTTGTCTGTCTGTATGTGTGTGTGTGCCTGTGTGTGTGTGACTGTCTGTGTCTGTGTGTGTGCCTCTTCTATGTGTGTGTGTGCCTGTCTCTGTGTGTGTCTGTGTGTGTCTGTGTGCCTGTCTGTGTGTGTGTATGCCTGCCTGTGTGTGTGTGCCTGCCTGTCTGTGTGTGTGTGCCTGCCTGTCTGTGTATCTGTGTGTGTGCCTGTTTGTGCCTGTTTGTGTGTGTGTTCTTGTGTGTGTTCTTGTGTGTGTGCTTGTCTATCTGTATGTGTGTGTATACCTATCTGTGTGTGTGTGCCTGCCTCTGTGTGTGTCTGCCTCTGTGTGTGTGTTCCTGCCTCTGTCTGTGTGCCTGCTTGTGTGTGTGTGTGCTTGTCTGTGTGTGTGCCTGCCTGTGTGTGTGCCTGCCTGTGTGTCTGTGTGTGTGCCTATCTATATGTGTGCGTGCCTGTCTGTGTGTGTGCCTGTCTCTGTGTGTGTGCCTCTGTGTGTGTGCCTGTGTGTTTGTGCGCACGACTGTGTGTGCATGTGTGTGCTTGACTGTGTGCATGTGTGTCTGTTTGTGTGTATGTGTTCTTGTGTGTGCCTGTGTGTGCCTGTCTGTGTGTGTCTGTCTCTGTGTATGTGCCTGTCGGTGAGTGTGTGTGTCTATCTCTGTGTGTGTGCATGTCTGTGTGTGTGTATGTGTGCCTGTTTCTGTGTGTGTGCCTGTTTCTGTGTGTTTGCCTGTTTGTGTGTGTGCCTGGTTGTGTGTGTGTTTGTGTGTGTGTGTGTTTGCCTGTCTGTGTGTGTGTGCGCGCTTGTCTGTGTGTGTGTGCCTGCCTCTGTGTGTGTGTGCTTCTCTGTGTGTGTGTGACTGTCTGTGAGTGTCTGTGCCTGTTTGTGCACACGACTGTGTGTGCATGTGTGTGCCTGTTTGTTTGTGTGTGTGCCTATCTGTGTGTGTGCCTGTCTGTGTTAGTCTCTGTGTGTCTCTGTTTGCATGCCTGTTTGTGTGTGCCTGCCTCTGTGTGTGTGTGTGTGCCTGCCTCTCTGTCTGTGTGCCTGCCTGTGTGTGTGTGTGCGCCTGTCTGTGTTTGTGCCTGTCTGTGTGTGTGTGTACCTTGCTGTGTGTGTGCATATCTGTGTGTGTTTCCCTGCCTGTCTGTGTATGTACATGCCTGTCTCTGTGTGTGTGCTTGTGTGTGTGTGTGTCTGTGTTTGTCTCTGTGTCTTTCTGTTTGCATGCCTGTTTGTGTGTGCCTGCCTCTCTATGTGTGCGTACCTGCCTCTGTGTGTGTGTGTGCCTGCCTCTCTGTCTGTGTGTCTGCCTGTGTGTGTGTTTGTTCCTGTGTGTGTGTGTGCCTGTCTGTGTGTGTCTGTTTGTGTATGTGTGTGTGTGTCTGTGTGTGTGTGCCTGTCTGTGTGTGTGTGTTTGCCTGTCTGTGTGTGTGTGCCTGTCTTTGTGTGTGTGCGCCTGTGTGTATGTGTGTGTGCCTGTCTCTGTGTGTTTGCACGCCTGTCTGTGTGTGTGTGCACGCATGTCTCTCTGTATGTGTGACCGTGTGTGTCTGTGTGTGCCTGTCTGTCTGTGTGTGTGCCTCTTCTATGTGTGTGTGCCTGTCTATGTGTGTGTGTACCTGTCTCTGTGTGTGTCTGTGTGTGTGCCTGTCTGTGTCTGTGTGTGTGCCTCTTCTATGTGTGTGTGACTGTCTATGTGTGTGTGTGTGCCTGTGTGTCTGTGTGCCTGTGTGCCTGTCTGTGTGTGTGTGCCTGCCTGTCTGTGTGAGTGTGTGTCTGTGTGTGTGCCTGTCTGTGCCTGTGCCTGTTTGTGTGTGTGTGTTTGTGTGTGTGCCTGCCTGTCTGTGTGTGTGTGTGTGTCTGTGTGTGTGCCTGACTGTGCCTGTGCCTGTTTGTGTTTGTGTGTGTGCCTGCCTGTCTCTGTGTTTGAGTGTGTGTCTGTGTGTGTGCCTGTGTGTGTACCTCTTCTATGTGCGTGTGCCTGGCTGTGTGTGTCTGTGTGCCTGGTTGTGTGTGTGTGTGTGTGCCTGTCTGTTTGTCTCTGTGTGTCTTTCTGTTTGCGTGCCTGTTTGTGTGTGCCTGCCTCTCTGTGTGTGCGTACCTGCCTCTCTGTGTGTGCGTGTGCGCCTGTCTGTGTTTATGCCTATCTGTGTGTGTTTTCCTGTCTGTCTGTGTGTGTGCATGCCTGTCTCTGTGTGTGTGCCTGCCTATGTCTGTGTGTGTGTTCCTGTGTGTGTCTGTCTGTGTGTGTGTGTGTGTGCCTGTCTTTGTGTGTGTGTGCCTGTCTTTGTGTGTGTGCGCCTGTCTGTGAGTGTGTGCCTGTGTGTATGTGTGTGTGCCTGTGTGTATGTGTCTGTGCCTGTCTGTGTGTGTGTGCCTATCTGTGTGTGTTTTCCTGTCTGTCTGTGTGTGTTTCCCTGCCTGTCTCTGTGTGTGTGCCTGCCTATGTCTGTGTGTGTGTTCCTGTGTGTGTATGCCTGGCTGTGTGTGTGTGTGTCTGTCTGTGTGTGTGTGTGTGCCTGTCTTTGTGTGTGTGCGCCTGTCTGTGATTGTGTGCCTGTGTGTATGTGTGTGCCTGTCTCTGTGTGTGTGCGCGCCTGTCTGTGTGTGTGTGCGCGCCTGTCTCTGTGTGTGTGCGACCTTGTGTGTCTGTGTGTGCCTGTCTGTCTGTGTATGTGTGTGCCTATCTGTCTGTGTTTGTCCATCTGTGTGTGTGTACTTGTCTATCTGTATGTGTGTGTGTGTATACCTATCTGTGTGTTTGCCTGTCTGTGTGTGTGTGCCTGCTTGTGTGTGTGTTTGTGTGCTTGTCTGTGTGTGTGCCTGCCTGTGTGTCTGTGTGTGTGCCTATCTATATGTGTGCGTGCCTCTGTGTGTGTGAGCCTGTGTGTGTGCACGCTTATGTCCACCTGTCTCTGTGTGTGTGTGCCTGTCTGTGTGTGTGTGTCTGTCTGTCTCTGTCTATCTGTATGTGTGTGTGTGACTCTGTGTGCGCGCCTGTCTGTGTGTGTGCGCCTGTGTGCACCTGTCTCTGTGTGTGTGTGTCTGTGTGTGTGTTCCTGCCTCTGTCTGTGTGCCTGTCTGTATGTGTACGTGCCGGTCTGTGTGTGTGCCTCCCTGTGTGTGTGTGTGCCTGCCGGTGTGTGTGTGTGCGCCTGCCGGTGTGTGTGTGTGTGGTGACCTGCACCTACAATTACCCTTTTATACAGTTGGATTTTCACTAGAGCAATATAAGAGGTACAGTTCCTGCCTGCTTGCTCAAGGGTCTATCTACAGTAGCTAGCTCAGTCTGTATCAATCCTAACTGGGATTGAACCCCCACTCAAGGTCAGGAGTCCAGAGCCCCCCTAACCAGTGCTCCACACTGCTGCCCTTTGTGTTCAAGATCATGTGTTTTTGCTTGCTCTTTTTTTTTTTTTTTTTTTTTTTTAGTCCTAACACCTCTCATTCTCTCACTTGTATTCTACCTTCAAGATGAGCAGTATTGCAGTTTCTTTTACCTTTGTTTTTAGATGGCCAGACGTTCTGTTTCATGTGGTTAGCTGAATAGTTTTGAACATGCTGTGAGAATGAAGGAGAAAGACTCACCTTCTGGTTTTGTGGTTTGGAGCCTGTTCATCTTGTAGGTAGCAAGTCTATTTTATTATTTTATTATTATTTCTTCTTAGGGGCGGCTCAGCTCCAGGGTCCTGGATTCGATTCCGGCCTCAGGGGTCTGTCTGTGTGGAGTTTGCATGTTCTCCCCATGTTTGCATTGTAGGTTTTCTCATGGTACTCCGGTACCCACCCACGGTCCAAAGACCTGCTGTTCAGGTTGATTGGTCACTCTAATTTGCCTTCTGTGTGAGTGTGTGAGTGTGTGTGATGTCCTGCGATGGGCTGGCGTCCTGTCCACGCTGTAGTCCTGCCTTGCGCTCTGTGTCTGCCAGGTTAGGTATTTGTATGACAACTGTAATTCACTCTGGTAATGAAATCTGCTAAGAAATAATAATAATAATAATAATAATAATAATAATAATATCATCATGTGTTGTAAAATATAGTGAGACGTCTTCATCAAAAATAACTTTTTAAACCACAAGAAAGTTTCCATGTAGTCCGAGTCCTGTGCAGAACTAAACAAGAGACCGCCTTCTTCTTGACTAGCTAAGTGCAAAATGAACAGGTTCCAAACCACAAAAGCAGAAGGTGAGTCTATCTCCTTCATTCTAACAGAATGCTCAAAACTACTTGGCTAACCACATAAAACAGAACGCCTGGCCATCTAAAAATGAGGGGGATGGTGGGGGAGGGGGTGAGGGGGTCATAGAGTTCAAAGGCAGTTCAAAATGGTATTATTATTTATTTATTACCAGAAATTCCTTTTCTCAAGAATCACATTACAATGTAAGAGCAAGATACAGAATACAATGACTTCAGTCCTAATAAGAGCAGATACAAAACACAGTGCACATGATTCAATATCAGGGCAGTTCATTAGAGCAGATAACAGTGTCAATGATAGCTACATCAGGATAATATACAAGTGCACTGGAATAAAGCAGGTGAAGAACAAAATACTACAGATTATAAAGTTGTATTGATATAAATGATTTTATTCATTAGACCTTTATTTACCAGGTTAGTCAATTGAGAACCAATTCTCATTTACAATAGCGACCTGGCCAAGAGGCAGCATCATTACAGCAAACATAAAACAGTCATAATAAAAACAACAAGAGCAACCCACACTAAAAACACATGTCAGCAAGCACAGATATCAGTGAACAGTGATATGGTAGGGATGGGTTTTATAGCTATTTCTAAATCACTAACTGCTGAGTAGCTGGAACAAATGGTAACTTTGGACATGAATCCCTGAGGCTCGCCACCCCTGCATTAGGGTATGGAAAGGCAGGAATTTGTAGTATTGCATTATTAAGCATTTAACAATATTAATCCTTTTATATTTTTGTAATATGTCCAGAAGCATTTAAACTAGAAAGGAAGGGGGGAGAAAACAAAAAAACAGAGGGGAGACCACATCAAAACAAGGGCAACAACTCAGGTAAGACAGCTATTAAATCTATTTCTTAATGCTAGAAGTCTTAGAAACAAAATGTTAGAACTTGAAGCTACTGCACTAACAAGTAACTACGATGTGATAGGTGTTACAGAAACTTGGTTGTCTGAGAGTGATGGAGACTGTGACAGGGTGACTGGGCGGTGACGTCAGACAGAAGCAGGGACGGACAAAATACTGACACCAGGGAAGTACTGCAGGTAAAGGCTGTGCTGTTTTTTATTAACAAATACAAAAATAAATCAAAAGTTTAAACAAAAAGAAACTGTGCCCACAGAGCAAAACAAATACTCAAACAAAACAAAATCATGAACACAGATATACACACTGAATAGGTCAGGCTGGGCTATCGCCTTCACTGTTCCTATCCGTTTTACTGTTTATGTTTCTCTCTCTCTCGGTTCTCTCCACTCTCGCTCTCTCCGCTCCTAAAACACCCACACCCCGAGTGCAGAGAGCTGCAGGCTTTTATAACAGGTTGTAGCAATTCCCATGCTACATAATGTGGGTGCAAGTCTCACCCACCTGTCCCTTTAATTAGGGTTAGTAGCCTGGCCAGGTTAAAACTTCATTTCCCATAGTTCCTTGCAACCACCCTCTGTTCATCCTCTCTCCCCATTGGCTCATTCAGATTTCCTCCCCTCCAATCTCAGAGCTCCTTAGTAGCCAGCACTTGTATTAAAGCTGGCTAATCAGGCCTGAGGGAGACTCCCTTTCTCAGAGGAATCCATTAACCTACAGCATTTTCTTTACTTAAATTTCAGTGAATCCATTACCATCCTTAGATAATTCCAGTGCATCCGTTTATTTTCTTTTGTTGCTGCGCTTTGTATAAACTGCTCTTTTTGTTTTCACTGTTACTTGTTTAAGTTTAGCTGTTTTTCTAGGTCTGTTTAGTGTTTGTTGTTTTATGTGTGACAGCCTCCATTTTTTCCTGATCCTCCTGATTTTTTCCAAACAACTGTTCACCATTCAACTCAACACTCCTGGACCAGTCAACAATTTCAACGTACTCAATGTTTTCAGCCTTCTACAATCACCATCATTTCGGGACACTTTGCTGGACTGCCTTATTTGTGGGTGAGATCATTTCTTTTTTTGTTTGGATTCTTTCTACTTTAATTTGATACTTTGTTTCCTGTATTTTTTGTTATTTTGTTACTTTGTATGGATTTCAATTACCCTGCTATTACTGGACTTGTTGGGCCTACCTGTCATTTTCCCACCATTGCCATAGAGACGGTTAAATGTAATTGTTTCCACAAGTCACTGTTTTTCATCTGTATCTATTTATTTATCTTTTGTCTATCTGTGTGTGTTGTGTTTGTGAGTGTGGGTTTATTGGAGACCCTCCGGACACCATTCATTTCTACTTTGTGAATCTGTTTAGCCTTCTGTTTGTCCCTACATATTTATCTGTACCATCTTATTTCTTACCTGTTACCTGCAATTATTTGAATTACTTTCTTATCATTATTCATTTCATTCATTTGTTCATTTTTTCATTTATTGACATTATTGTTCACAATAATAAACAGATTGTTCTTGAAATTGACACCTCTGACGTCCCTGCTTTTGCTGTCTGTCACTCTTGCTGACTTATTTAGCTATAGGAATAGGGCCAGTAGTATCTCCTTAGGGAGGACAGTGCAACTGCTTCTCAGTTGTGCAGAGTGATCGTTACAAGCACGAGTTTTTTTAAATGCCATGTGGACGGGGCTTCCCATCCACGTTACTAAACAGTATAAAATAAACAAATGGCTACGCCGTCACTAAACAAAACAATAACAAACATACGGCGCTCACCGTCATGTAAATAATAAATCATAATAAACAAACACAAAACAAATACAAAAACACACTACTAATGAATAATAACAAACGGCTATGCCGTCATCTGTACGTAATAATAATAAATACAAAAACAATAACAAAAGCTGCGGTCGTCATAACAACTAGATCATAATACTAATAATAATACAAAATAACACAGGGGCGGAGGGGGACCCCGTTCTAAAAAAAATAAACAAAACAATGTACAGGGCACTTCGCCCTGTTACAGAGACGTATGTAATATTAGTGGGTACACACTATATAGGAAAGACAGGCAGGACAGAAGAGGCGGAGGGGTAGCACTATACATAAGAAATAGTCTTGGAGCCCAGGTGTTAAATCTAGACAAAGAAAACAATGCAGAATCAATATGGGTCAGAATAATGGACACAAATTCAAAAGGGCATAATAGGAGCATGCTATAGACCGCCAAATTCAGATGCAGAGCAAAATAATGTGTTATACAATGACATTCGAAATGCGTGTAGAAAAGGAGAAGCCATACTAATAGGGGATTTCAACTTCCCCTGTATAAAATGTGAGAAACCGATGGGGGGCACGACGGAAATTGAAATGGTGGAAATGACAAATGACTGCTTCCTAACGCAATTTGTCAAGGCACCGACTAGAGGAGAGGCATGCCTTGATTTAGTCTTTTCAAATAATGAAGACATAATAATTAAAACAGAGGTCAGAGAGCCATTGGCAAACTCAGACCACAACATGGTCTCATTTGAAATATTTTTTAAAACCCCAAAAGTAATGACTAAAGCCAAGATTTACAATTTTAGAAAAGCAAACCATTAAGGTATGAAACAGAGACTAACAGAAGTAGATTAGAGAAAACATCCACAGGAAAAGGATGGTTGTTTTTTAACAATGTAGTACCAGAGGCGCAAAACAATTACATCCCAAAAGCAGACAAATCTAAAACAAAATGGCCAAAATGGTTTAAAAGAGCAATTAAAAAAAATATTCAGCGAAAAAAGGCACTTTACAGAGCGTTTAAAATGGACCAAAAACAAAGTACACAGAAAGAGTACTTGGAACTGCAAACACAAGTCAAAAAGGAAGTTAGAAAGGCCAAGAGAGAGATAGAAATCAATATTGCTAAGGGGGCTAAAACCAATTCCAAAATATTTTTCCAATATTATAACGGCAAGAGAACATTCAAAGAGGAGGTTAAATGTCCAAGAGACACAAATGGCAAAATCATAGATGAAGAAAAAAAAATAGCAAATATATTAAATGATTACTTTTCACAGGTTTTTACAAAGGAGGACACTGACAACATGCCTGACATATCGACCTGTTCCTATCCAATTTTAAATAACTTTACCATAACAGAGGCAGCAGTGTTAAAGGGACAAGGAGCTCTTAAAATAAACAAATCCCCTGGGCCGGATGAGATCCTCCCAATAGTACTCAAAGAAATGAAAGAAGTTATTTACAAACCGCTAAGATCATGCAACACAGTCTCTTGACACAGAGGTTGTACCGACAGACTGGAAAACAGCAAACGTAATACCGATCCACAAAAAGGGAGAGAAAACCGAACCAGGTAACTACAGACCAATAAGCCTGACTTCTATTATATGTAAACTTATGGAAACTATAAGATCCAAAATGGAAAATTACCTATATGGTAACAATATCCTGGGAGACAGTCCCAGGAGGCTGTGTAGTCCAGTGGTTAAAGAAAAGGGCTTGTAACCAGGAGGTCCCTGGTTCAAATCCCACCTCAACCACTGACTCATTGTGTGACCCTGAGCAAGTCCCTTAACCTCCTTGTGCTCCGTCTTTCGGGTGAGACGTAATTGTAAGTGACTCTGCAGCTGATGCATAGTTCACACACCCTAGTCTCTGCAAGTCACCTTGGATAAAGGTGTATGCTAAATAAACGAATAATTTTAGGAAAGAGAGATTGTGTCTAACTAACCCACTTGACTTTTTTGAGGATGCAACATTGAAAATGGATAATTCCAAAGCATACAATATGGTTTATTTAGATTTCCAGAAAGCTTTTGATAAAGTCCTGCATAAAAGATTAATTCTCAAACTGAACGTAGTAGGAATTCAAGGAAAGGCACGGGTAGAAAACAGAAAGTGCTAATTAGACGAGAAACCTCAAAATGGAGCAAGGTAACCAGTGGTGTACCACAGGGATCAGTATTAGGTCCTCTGCTATTCCTAATTACATTAATGATTTAGATTCTGGTATAGTAAGCAAACTTGTTAAATTTGCAGACGACACAAAAATAGGAGGAGTGGCAAACACTGTTACAGCAGCAAAGGTCATTCAAAATGATCTAGACAGCATTCAGAACTGGGCAGACACATGGCAAATGAAATTTAATAGAGAAAACCAACGTATTGCATGCAGGAAATAAAAATGTGCATTATAAATATCATATGGGAGACAGTGAAATTGAAGAAGGGAACTATGAAAAAGACCTAGGAGTTTATGTTGACTCAGAAATGTCTTCATCTAGACAATGTGGGGAAGCTATAAAAAAGGCCAACAAGATGCTCGGATATATTGTGAGAAGTGTTGAATTTAAATCAAGGGAAGTAATGTTAAAACTTTACAATGCATTAGTAAGACCTCACCTAGAATATTGTGTTCAGTTCTGGTCACCTCGTTACAAAAAGGATATTGCTGCTCTAAAAAGAGTGCAAAGAAGAGCAACCAGAATTATCCTGGGTTTAAAAGGCATGTCGTATGCAGACAGGCTAAAAGAATTGAATCTATTCAGTCTTGAACAAAGAAGACTATGCGGCGATCTGATTCAAACATTCAAAATCCTGAAAGGTATAGACAATGTTGACCCAGGGGACTTCTTTGACCTGAAAAAAGAAACAAGGACCAGTGGTCACAAATGGAGATTAAATAAAGGGGCATTCAGAACAGAAAATAGGAGGCACTTTTTTACACAGAGAATTGTGAGGGTCTGGAACCAACTCCCCAGTAATGTTATTGAAGCTGACACTCTGGGATCCTTCAAGAAGCTGCTTGATGAGATTCTGGGATCAGTAAGCTACTAACAACCAAACGAGCAAGATGGGCTGAATGGCCTCTTCTCATTTGTAAACTTTCTCATGTTCTTTATTTATTTAGCAACTGCAAATCCGCAAAGCCAAGTAATAGCCTCCTGGTTTGAGGGGTTCAAAGTTATGAATCCACCTCTTAGTTTGTAAAGGGGGCACTCCTCGATGATGTGCAACATCGTTTGTGTCTCTCCACAAGTGCACAAGGGGTTTGCACTGAGGCCTCAGTGCTGCTGGTTGGCTGCACAGGGGTCTTGGCCTGTCTTGAGCTTGTTTAGCAGGGACTGCTCTTGCCGTGGCAGTTCAAAGCTGGCAGGTAGACTAGAGGGGTTTGTCACAAGGAACTTGTTTGTGAATGCTTGTGATTCCCATTCCATGGTCCAAGTGATGTCTGCACATATATATGTACTAATATATTTTATACAGTTTTATAAAAACGAATTAGACATACAGTAGTGACATTAACAAACAGATAATGATTAGAAGGATATAGCAACCTTTTTACTCCAAGAGGTATTAGTAAAGAAATTGATTTCTATGGAAGCGTGCCAATGAGACAGAAAAAAAAGGAAAAAATATCTCTGGACTTTGCGTCTAAGCGGGGGTCTTGCCTCTCTCCTGAGCGGGGCCTTGCCTCTCACATGCACACACACACATCTATACTGCAAAAGGGAAATCAAGTTGTTTTTTGTGTGAATGTTACATGTGGAAAGAGAGCACCACTGACTGCAATTTAATACACACACCTTACTTCAACAGTTGTAATAACATATGGGATCCTGATCTTAAACACAAAGGGCAGCAGTGTGGAGTACTGGTTAAAAGGGTATTTGTTTAAATTGTAAATCACCCTGGGAAAGGGTGTCCGATAAGAAATCATCGATCAGTACAGTGCAATACATACATACACACATGTAGACTCTATATAGAGAGACAAGGAGTCAATACATCGATCCATTATCATAACTGCTTAATCCTTTAGAGGGGTAAACCGGAGCCTAACCCGGCAGACACAGAGCGCAATGCAGGACTACACCCTGGATGGGATGCCAGCCCATTGCAGGGCACCACAGATGCACACAGAAGGCAAATTAGAGTGACCAATCAACCTGAACAGCAGGTCTTTGGACTGTGGGTGGAAACCAGAGTACTCGGAGAAAACCCACAATGCGAACGCATTGGGGAGAACATGCAAACTCCACACAGACAGACAGACATTGGGGAGAACAGGAACCTAAGAAGAAATAATAATAAAATAAAGACAAGAAAAGGTCAAATAAAAAAAGAAAAGGAAGCCACAAACCACAAGAAAGTGTTTTTATATGACCATTGTAATTCACTCTAGTAAGAGATCTGCTAAGAAATAAGAATAATTTAATGTGTTGTAAAATATAATGTGATGTCTTCATCAAAAAGAACATTGGAAATCACAAGAAAGTTTCCATGTAGTCAGTTTTGCAGCCTGCTAGCTTAATTGACGCATGGCTGTGTGCACAACTTAAACAACCGCCTTCTTCTTGACTTGCTACCTGCAAGATGAACAGGTTCCAAACCACAAAACCAGAAGGTGAGTCTATCTCCTTCATTCTCACAGCATGTTCAAAACTATTCAGCTAACCACATGAAACAGAACGTCTGGCCATCTAAAAATAAAGGTAAAAGAAACCGCAGTGCTGCTCATCTTGTAAACAGAATACAAATGAGAGAATGAGAGGTGTTAGGACTAAAAAAAAAAAACCCAAGCAGAAACACACTGAAATGAGACAATGGAAAAATTAAAAATAATATCCGTCAGTCAAACCTGATTATATGATCCCTTCTGTTATTGTCTCACTCCAGTTAAGAACATCAATGAAATTCAACAGCCATATCATTTATTTCACTAAAACTTTAGAATCTGTAGTATTTTGTACTGCACCTAGCTTATTCCACTGCCCTGGTATATTATCCTGATGTAACTGTTATTTGCTCTAATGAACTGCCTCAATATTAGCATTTAATTTCTTAGCAGACCTCCTTATCCATGGTGACTTACAATTATATCACATTATTTTTTTTTTACATACAATTACCCATTTATACAGTAGGAGCAATCAAGGTAAAGTACTTGCTTGCTCAAGTGTACAACAGCAGTATGTCCCCCACCTGGGATTGAATCCACAATCCTCCAGTCAAGAGTCCAGAGCCCTAACCATTACTCCACACTGCTGTGGACTGTGTTTTGTATCTGCTCTTATTAGCACTGAAGTCATTGTATTTTGTATCTTGCTCTTAAATTGTAATTCTCTATGTATTTTTTCTTTACAAATGTATGTCACTCTGGGTAAGGGGGCATCTAAGAAATAAATAATATCCTTTGAACTCTCAATCTTGTACCAAAGTGTGTTTTGACACAATCTATTCTCAAAAGCCTCTCTGATCACATGACCATTGTGCTATTGTAACAGCTAAAAGGCCTCGTTATTATTATCATTATGCATATGGTTCATAGATTACTTTACTAATTCATCCATCCATTATCACACCCAGTAAAACAGAGCCTAACCTGACAGACACAGAGAGCAAGGCAGGACTACACCCTGGACAGAGTGCTGGTGCATCGCAGGACACATGGACACACACAGAGGGCAATCAACCTGAACAGCATGTCAAAGCTCTGCACAGGGGAGGCAATATTGACAACATCAGTGATGGATTTGCAGTATAGCCTTTCCAGTCTCCACTACGAACTTTTTAACAGATGGCCTTCATCTTCTCCAGCACTTTGTTGATGTCTGGCATCACATGTGGGAAGAAACCAGAGAAAACCCAAACAAACACGGGGAGAACATGCAAACTCCACACAGACAGACCCCAAGGCCGAAATGGAACCCAGGACCCTGGAGCTGTGAGGCAGCAGCGCTAACCAGCCACTGCCCCACTTCACTGATGTCAAATGAAAATGGAAAAGGTTTGTAAACTCTCAGTTGTGTAACCTTAGTCACAAAGGCTATTTGAGAAAGGAGAAACATGGATTTAATAAATTAGATAGGAACTAAATAAACAAAAGTATATATGAAGAGCTTCATTCCAAATGCTCAATATCCATTTGCACTGATTTTGGTAAACTGATGTTTTTTTTTTTTTTTTTTAGATACTATTAATTCCTATGTTAGTAGGAGGAACAATAAAACAAACAATACAAGTGAAATACCGCAGTGTTTCACATGGAGATTTTTACTCTACGTGATGATAAGTCTACCCCTCCAGGAGTAAATCTACAGCAATATCTGGAAATGTGTGGAATTGGCATTTAACTCGTTTTGGTGTGAAACTCTTCATATATTAAAACATACAAGTATAAGAAGAATAAGAAAACCACAACAAGACGCCTCTTTCAAACCGTCCCTCCCTCTCAACTCTAATGAATAAAAACCACAGGCTTTTTTACACTCAAGTTACAGTATATATTCTCAGTGCAGCTTGTCTTGTATCAAACTTCATTGAGCATAGGAACTGCTTTCTTTGCCGTGTGACTGAAGTGAACCTCCACTTGAACCCGTGTTGAACAAGACGCCTCTGCACTGAGTAAGTACCGTACACCGAGACTGAGTGTTTAATTTAAAACACTTGTCACACTTTTTTAAAAAACTTCACTGTGTTTATGATTCTAAATAAACCTTGTGGTGTTTATTTTATAAACTATTAAACTTATTTATGATTTGTAATACTTTTTAAATGTTTGTGTGCATTTATAATAAGGATAGTGTTTTTGTTATAGATTTTAAACACATAGAGCCTGATTTTCAGAAAGGGAAATATTTAGAGCACAAATAGAGGTTGCAGTGTATTCTCACTATGACCATTTTGCTCACGACCCCTGCAACTGATTTCAGGTTCCTTAAAGCCAATTTGGCAACTAAATAGCCTGGATTTCTATTTCACCACCAGACCATAAGCAAGCATTCATGAAGTCACAACCAAGTAAAATTCTTTGCTTGATTAATATACATTTTCATTCCTGGAGTCCAGACTTATACTACAACTGTGAAAAGTTTTAAACCTTGTATGTTAGAAAAGCCTGGCAACGGGAATAAAATGTTTATTATTGGGCTATTCTTCAACCCCCCCCCCTTGGAAATGTGATTTATACACACACAGCTGCCTCCAGGATTATTCATATCCTTGATTCAATGTAACAAAAAGTTGGTTTTAGCAACAAAAAAAGCAAGTGTACATACATTTTTTTTTTTTTAATAAATACATTTCTGTCCGAAGTTAGTTGCATTTTAATGTTTAGGGTCCTCCCACAGTCCAAAGACATGCTGTTCAGGTTGATTCGTCACTCGAATTTGCCATGTTTGTGTGTGTGGTGTCCTGTGATTGGCTGGCGTCCCGTCCAGGGTGCAGTCCTGCCTTGCGCCCTGTGTCTGCTGGGTTAGGCTCCGGCTCACCGCGACCCTCTAAAGGATTAAGCGGTTATGGATGGATGGATGGATGGATGGATGATGGAATGTTTAGGGTGTGAATAATTTTGACACCAGTTTAAAAAAAAAAAAAAAAAAAAAACATGCACATTTGTTGGACAATGTATTTTTTGCAAAGTCCAATACTGAATGGCTGAAAATATTTGAAGTAGTAGTGGGAGTAGTGGTTAGGGCTCTGAACTCTTGACCGGAGGGTCGTGGGTTCAATCCCAGGTGGGGGCCACACTGCTGCTCTACCTTGGTTCAAAGTATGTTACCTAAATTGCTCCAGTAAAAACCCAACTGTATAAATGGGTAATTGTATGTAAAAATAATGTGATATAAATGTAACAAATGCAAGTCACCCTGGATAAGGGTGTCCAAGAAATTAATAAAATAATTGAAATATTAATCTACCACTTTGACAGCAGTAAAATCAAAATATGGTAAACAGTTAAAGTTCATGTACTGCAACAGGTACCACTTTTTGCTGGGTGCAAACCACCTGTCAGAAATTGGTAAAGGTTGCACTTTAACAAAGTACCACTTTGACATCACACCAGTTTGGTTTGATAAATGATTGCACACACTGCATAGAGAGCTGTACAATTTCTTTATCTCTGAAAAAGGAACCAGCTGCATCAAATATTTCTGTTAAAGATTGCACTGTATAGTACAAGACATTTCACATGTCTGTAGATATGTTTTACATTTATTCATAATTTGATAAATAGAAGTTAAATGGAGACTGTTCTACCAGCACCCTTCTAAACACTTCAACATTAGAAACATGTGTAGAATTTCATTTTAATACATATTTCATAGCAATGACCACATATTCTAATTATATTAATACCCTTAGTTTACATTGGGAATATACTTTCTCTAAAACATTTGACTTATTAATTTGACACCCACGGAATCACCCATCCATCCATGATCATTAACTGCTTAATCCTTTAGAGGGTCGTGGTGAGTCGGATCCTAACCCGGCAGACACAGGGAGAACATGCAAACTCCACACAGACTCCCTAGGCCGGATTCGAACCTAGGACCCTGGCGCTGTGAGGAATCACCCAAATATTTTTAATTAGAGTATTACTTAGTCTTCACACAACGAGGGGATGAGGGGCTGCGATGTGTTTCCAGCCATACTGTTGATACAGAATCCATTGGACCTAGAACCAAAAGTTTTGTAGAGATGAGACAAGCTTAGATTAGCCAAACAGCCTTGCCACATTACTACATATTCCTATGTTAACTGGGACACAGTTACATTGGAAATATTTCACAGTTATTTTAAACTATTCAAATATGTCTTCCAAAAGTGAAAAGGATTTAAAAATATTCAGATTATTTATTTTTCACAATTCAATATTATTTGAAAATACTTAAATATCTGCAAATTCCTAGGAATCAATGTGAAGCATCTTTATTGATGAAAGGCTAACAAGTGTAACCCTGGATAACAGTAATCTTAATTTAAAATACTTGTTGTAGCCGGCTACGCCATTTGGGATTGAATCCTAAAATTTATATATAAAATAATTTTATAAAAATATTATTCTTAACACACAGGTTCTTCTATTTTGTGTTTTCAATACGAGTCGTTCCCTTCTCACAAATACCAGAGAGGCAAGTTAAAAATCAACAAGTCTTATTACAGAAGAGAAGAACTGTAGACAGGAGAAGAAATACAGCAAATAATATTAACAAATTCAAAAGACAATTTAACCCTTTCACAATTCCAGACAACCCAGAGAGGGGGCAGAGGCGGGTCAGTTTCAACTGACAATACAATAGAACAAAATAATGAAAACCAAAACACTCTGAAAATCAATTAAGATAAAACCCAACAATAATAAAATAAACACAGCAATCAAAATATAGCAATATCAATTACAAACGTGCAGTAACACAAATAATAAGTGTTTCTAATCTAAATAAAAACTACAGCAAAACTAATCTACAAAAGCAGTCTATAAAACAACCTGACATAACTAAATAGTTAATTCTACAAAACAAACTATAGTAGCTAGGTACAAGTTAACCGCGACTTAGCAGAGAAAATGGCTAATTGCATTAATATACAACGCTAGAAATATACTTCAATAACACACTCCTCTATGAGACTCATATAATGCAACAAACTAAAGAAAACAATTTACAAACAGTTTAAAACAACGTGCCGGCCGCGCATAATATCAAAAATACCACACATCCACACAAACACCAGACTGACGCGCTGCTAAAACAGAGCCGAGAGTATTAGCAGAGAGAAAAAACAAATACCGACTAGGTCTGCAAGGATACTTCTTTTTCTTCTTGTTCTACAACAATAAAAAAGAAGTCCAAAAGGACCAGCTCACCACAACTCTACTCTACTACCGTCAATTTCTAGTACAGGTACAGATGTAGATGAGCACAGAGTCCAAATTTTCTTTTTACCAGCTGCTCGCTCGCTCTCAGCTTCTCTCCAGGTTCCAACAGCCCGCCAGTAGCCGGTTTACAACACCCAGCTTGTTCTCTGTAGGAGATAATCAGTAAATTGACTGCAGGTGGAAGATGTTTCTTTGTGTTTTTTATTTAGCAGACGCCTTTATCCAAGGTGACTTAGAGACTCGGTGTGTGAACTACGCATCAGCTGCAGAGTCACTTACAACTATGTCTCACCCGAAAGACGGAGCACAAGGAGGTTAAGTGACTTGCTCAGGGTCATACAATGAGTCAATGGCTGAGGTGGGATTTGAACCGGGGACCTCCTGGTTACAAGCCCTTTTCTTTAACCACTGCACCACACAGCCTCCCATAGGGATGTGAGATCATCTCATGCCGATACAGCCACGGCATATGTGGAGGGAGGGGAACGGCGGGGGAACAGACACACAATGAAGGAGCCAGTGGTCTAACCAGCGGCAGCTGTGCAAAAGGGGACAGATGTAAACAAACCAATCAATAACTAAATAAAGTAAAACAAAACAGTACTACTAATAATAAAAAAAAAAGAAACACAAAACACACGTGTTACACAAGGACAGGAGTAAACCTGCTTTGAATTCAGGAGACTATTTAAGCTGGAATCACTTGTTTGTTTCAGTGTCATATTTGAAAATTGTTCAACTATTTTCATTCCAGGTCTGGTTCATGTTTTTATTCAAATAAAAAAATAATAATTAAAAAAAAAACATTTTAATGAAGAGTTCTTTTTTGAGTGATACATTCATTTTGTCTGATACCATGGAGTAGTGGTTAGGGGTGCTCTGTACTCCTGACCGGAGGGTCTTGTGTGGGTTCAATCCCAGGTGGAGTAGTGGTTCGGGGGCTCTGTACTCCTGACCAGGGGGTCTTGTGTGGGTTCAATCCCAGGTGGAGTAGTGGTTAGGGGGGCTCTGTACTCCTGACCAGAGGGTCTTGTGTGGGTTCAATCCCAGGTGCAGTAGTGGTTAGGGGGGCGCTGTACTCCTGACCGGAGGGTTTTGTGTGGGTTCAATCCCAGGTGGAGGAGTGGTTAGGGGGGCTCTGTACTGACCGGAGGGTCTTGTGTGGGTTCAATCCCAGGTGGGACACACACACACACACTACTGATGTACCCTTGAGCAAGCAGGCAGGCAATTTACCTCCTAGATTGCTCCAGTAAAAACAAACCAACTGTATAAATGGATAATTGTATGTAAAAATAATAACGTGATATCTTGTACAGTAATTGCAATTGTCTCTGGATAATGTTGTCTGCTGTGAAATAAATTAATAATTTCCTCTTGCTATGGCTGAATGAAAAGGTTTTTTTTTTATTTAAAGAGGAACTCAAGTTGTTTTTTTTGTGTTTTTTTGTGTCCCATATGTTGCTACAACTGTAAGGTATGTGTATTGTTTTTATTATTATTTTTGACATCCTGACCACTTTCTTTTACACTATTAAATTGCAGCTGGGCTACAGTGCTGTGTTTCAAAGACAGCTTCATATGTTCCCTTCAGAAGAACTTCAGAACTACATTTCTCATCACCCCCATCATGCACACATGAGCTGGAGGATGATGGGAAATTAATTCCTGAAGTTCCTCTACCATCTTGGAATCAGAGCACTGTGTACACTGCAAATTAATAAGTGTAAAAGAAGTGGTCAGGATGTCAACAAAAATCTAATACGTACACCTTACTTAAACAGTTGTAGTAGCAACATATGGGAACATGCAACACACACACACAACAAATTGAGTTCCCCTTTTAAAAAACAAGATTTGATAAAAGCACAGTATGAGAAAACAATGAAAGCACAATATGTTTCCTAGTTTTTACAATTTTGTAATCCCTGCATCACTGCAACAACACCTACATTCAATCCTCTTTGTACTTTCTGCAGCTCCAGTCAAAGATGTTGAAGATCTTCTTCTTGGTGTCCTTGGTGCTGCTGGCTGCTTCCCACATCCAGTCTGTAAAGAGTTCCTCATCGGGTGGTTCTGATGCTGGTGTCCAGAAGCCCTGTGCCCGCCTCTTCCACCCAGAGATTGGGGAGCAGCTGGAGCTGCCGTCCCTCCCAGAGAAGAAGAAGAAGCTGCTGGGGGGAGCTGCTGCTGGGAGTGAAGGAGCCTTCAGCTTCAGCTCCTTCACTGTGATGGACGGGTGTCTGCTCTCTCTGTGGGTTGCAGGTTCCCAAGAATGGGGCCTGGAGTCTCGCTCCTTCCCGAGTGGGGCTTACCTCAACCAGCTGCCTGGTGCTGGGGTCTCCCTGACCAGCTACCAGTGCACCTGCGACCAGGAGAAAAACCAAGTCACGGCCGATTACGAAGATTTTAAAAACAGGCACATTGCAGGTGAAAATGAACAGGGTAGTGATGAATTCTGCACACGGGAAATACGTAGTAGACATATATATGAATATGGAAGATGCAAAGATAAAAACACTTTCATATTTGCTAAAGCGAAAGATGTGAAACATGTGTGTGACCATGAAGGTGTCAATGTGTCCAATAAATTATTCAATATTTCGGAATGCATCCAAAATAAATTAAAATGTTCTTATAGAGCAAATAATAAGTACCAAGTTCATATCTGTTTAGTTTGTAAGGATAAGAAGCCTGTGCATTATAAAGGTCCTACATGCTGACCTCCAGCCTTCGGGCTCACAGAGAGAGTTTAAACTCTGCTGTGAAGGATTTGCAGTCTCTACTCTGCAAAATGCTGCGATATACGCTTCAACAGCACCCTCTTCCCTCATAAGGAGCTGTTCGTCCTAGATTAGAAATAGTTGTATTATCATCTTGTACCAGAATAGTGATATTGGTATGAATTTGTGGTAATTGATTATCTTTGGTAATTCCTTTCCTGTTGTTGTGAATGGAAATGCAATAAGACCACATTCCTTTCCACTGTAACCCGTTTCTATTTTAATGCAATAAAAGCTTTTACTGCTGCAAGCAACACTTGATGCGACTCTCTCTGTGTGTCTGTGTATATATATATTGTGATAGTAAAGGGCATAGGCCCTTTAAGTAATGGCCGACTGGCCTAAAAGACTACATTACCCAGAAGCCCTGGTTTCATGAATCAAAGAGGGCGGGGTTGACTGACATATAAGGAAGTCAGTAGATCACTCTGGGGTGTGTAGCAGTGGGGAATACACCACCAGAGAGATCTACAGACTTCTGGAATCTCGTTTCGAAAAATCTCTGTTTTGTTGAAGACTTCTAGCGATTACACACGTTATAAAAAAGGAAGTTTCTTGTGTTAAAAACAAGTCTATCTGTTTGACGTTTATTTAGTTGTAGCAGAGAGTGAGTATAATCTCTGCAAACTAGTACAGTGCATAATTGAATAGTCGTACTATTGTTTGTGAAGATGACACAGTTGATTTTTATTTAGTTTTAGCAGAGAGTGAGTATAATCTCTGCAAAGTAGAAAGTTACCCGAGCCGACTCAAGTCCTGGCGTGGGCGTACTTTGTGTTTAAGTTTTGAAACGGGAAAAGTTTGTTTTGTTCTGTGTACTGTGTGGGACTCTGCAAACAAGGCACGGACAATGGGGCAGGGTTTATGGACAATTGTTTATTGTTTTGCAACCAGCTGAGCACATTGGCCGGACACCAGAGTTGTGTTCAGCTAGCGAACTGTTTCAGCGCACTCCAGTTTACCTACCATTGCTACAGCTTTACGACAATAGCAGGAGCTATCGTACTGTTTCAACGCACTCCAGTATATCAACCTTTGATACAGCTTCACCACTATAGCAGGAGCTATTGTATTGTTTCAACGCTCCCGAGTACACTTGCCCTTGTTACTGTTTTACCACGAAAGCAGGAGTTACCTTTTGATATCGCCGTGCTCCAGCAGAGGGAGCCAGTTCCTGCATACTTACCTATGGGCTCACTGTGCTCCAGCAGAGGGAGCCATTGCCCGCGAACTAACTGTCCTGTTCCTGGTACTCTAGTAGGAGGAGCACCGTTTTGCTAAGGGTCAAGACAAGAGACCTAACTAAGACTGAACCAGCGTGACGAAGTAACCTTCTGGGGTAGGCCTAGACAGGGAACAAAAGTTGTATGTAACATACACACACATGTAAGTCACCCTGGGTAAGGGTGTCTGCTAATATATAAATAATAACATGTATACGTGTGTAATATTCTGTACATTTTCAAATAATCCATTCAGCCATTATCATAACCGCTTAATCCTTTTAGAAGGTTAAGCTGGAGGCTAACCCGACACACACTGGAAAGACAGGCAGGACAGAAGAGGCGGAGGGGTAGCGCTATACATAAGAAATAGTCTTGAAGCCCAGGTGTTGAATCAGGACAAAGAAAACCACGCCGATTCAATATGGGTCAGAATAATGGACAACAATTCAAAGGGCATAATAATAGGAGTATGCTATAGACAGCCAAATTCAGACGCCAAGCAAAATAATCTGTTATACAATGACATTCGAAATGCGTGTAGAAAAGGAGAAGCCATACTAATGGGGGATTTCAACTTCCCTTGTATAAAATGGGAAAACCCGGTGGGGGGCACGACGGACGAAATTGAAATGGTGGAAATGACAAATGACTGCTTCCTAACGCAATTTGTCAAGGCACCGACTAGAGGGGAGGCATGCCTTGACTTAGTCTTTTCAAATAATGAAGACAGAATAACTAAAACAGAGGTCAGAGAGCCATTGGCAAACTCAGACCACAACATGGTCTCATTTGAAATTTTTTAAAACCCCAAAAGTGAATGAATAAAGCTAAGGTTTACAATTTTAGAAAAGTAAACTACGAAGGTATGAAACAGAGACTAATAGAAGTAGATTGGAGTAAAATAGAGAAAACATCCACAGAAAAAGGATGGCTGTTTTTTAAAAATGTAGTACTAGAGGTGCAAAACAATTGCATCCCAAAAGTAGACAAATCTAAATCTAAAACAAAATGGCCAAAATGGTTTAATAGATCAATTAAAAAAAATATTCAGCGAAAAAGGGCACTTTACAGAGCGTTTAAAAGGGACCAAAAACAAAGCACACAGAAAGAGTACTTGGAACTGCAAACACAAGTAAAAAAGGAAGTTAGAAAGGCCAAGAGAGAGATAGAAATCAATATTGCTCAGGGGGCTAAAAGCAATTCCAAAATGTTTTTCCAATATTATAACAGCAAGAGAACATTCAAAGAGGAGGTTAAATGTCTAAGAGACACAAATGGCAAAATCATAGTTGAAGAAAAAAAAAAGCAAATATATTAAATGATTACTTTTCACAGGTTTTTGCAAAGGAGGACACGGACAACATGCCCCACATGTCGACCTGTTCCTATCCAATCTTAAATAACTTTAGCATAACAGAGGCAGAAGTGTTAAAGGGACTAGGAGTTCTTAAAATAAACAAATCCCCTGGGCCGGATGAGATCCTCCCAATAGTACTCAAAGAAATGAAAGAAGTTATTTACAAACCGCTAACCAAGATCATGCAACAGTCTCTTGACACAGGGGTTGTACCAACAGACTGGAAAATAACGTAATACCGATCCACAAAAAGGGAGACAAAACCGAGCCAGGTAACTACAGACCAATAAGCCTGACTTCTATTATATGTAAACTTATGGAAACTATAAGAAGATCCAAAATGGAAAATCACCTATATGGTAACAATATCCTGGGAGACAGCCAGCATGGTTTTAGGAAAGGGAGCTCATGTCTAACTAACCTACTTGACTTTTTTGAGGATGCAACATTGAAAATGGATAACTGCAAAGCATATGACATGGTCAATTTAGATTTCCAGAAAGCTTTTGACAAAGTCCTGCACAAAAGATTAATTCTCAAACTGAACGCAGTAGGGATTCAAGGAAATGCATGCACATGGATTAGGGAGTGGTTAACAGGTAGAAAACAAAAAGTACTGATTAGAGGAGAAACCTCAAAATGGAGTGAGTGGTGTACCACAGGGATCAGTATTAGGTCCTCTGCTATTCCTAATCTACATTAATGATTTAGATTCTGGTATAGTAAGCAAACTTGTTAAATTTGCAGACGACACAAAAATAGGAGGAGTGGCAAACACTGTTGAAGCAGCAAAGGTCATTCATAATGATCTAGACAGCATTCAGAATTGGGCAGACACATGGCAAATGAAATTTAATAGAGAAAAGTGTAAAGTATTGCATGCGGGCAATAAAAATGTGCATTATAAATATCATATGGGAGATAGTGAAATTGAAGAAGGGAACTATGAAAAAGACCTAGGAGTTTATGTTGACTCAGAAATGTCTTCATCTAGACAATGTGGGGAAGCTATAAAAAAGGCCAACAAGATGCTCGGACATATTGTGATAAGTGTTGAATTTAAATCAAGGGAAGTAATGTTAAAACTCTACAATGCATTAGTAAGACCTCACCTAGAATATTGTGTTCAGTTCTGGTCACCTCGTTACAAAAAGGATATTGCTGCTCTAGAAAGAGTGCAAAGAAGAGCAACCAGAATTATCCCAGGTTTAAAAGGCATGTCGTATGCAGACAGGCTAAAAGAATTGAATCTATTCAGTCTTGAACAAAGAAGACTACGCGGCGATCTGATTCAAACATTCAAAATCCTAAAAGGTATAGACCAGGGGTGCACAATTCCGGTCCTGGAGGGCCGGTGTCCCTCCTGGCTTTTGTTCCAACCTTGCCCTAAATTACTTAATTGGATCAATTATTACCAATTATTGGTCTAATTAAGTAATTTAGAACACAGTTGGAACAAAAGCCAGGAGGGATCCGGCCCTCCAGGACCGGAATTGTGCACCCCTGGTATAGACAATGTCAACCCGGGGGACTTCTTTGACTTGAAAAAAGAAACAAGGACCAGGGGTCATAAATGGAGATCATATAAAGGGGCATTCAGAACAGAAAATAGGAGGCACTTTTTTACACAGAGAATTGTGAGGGTCTGGAACCAACTCCCCAGTAATGTTGTTGAAGCTGACACCCTGGGATCCTTCAAGAAGCTGCTTGATGAGATTCTGGGATCATTAAGCTACTAACAACCAAACGAGCAAGATGGGCTGAATGGCCTCCTCTCGTTTGTAAACTTTCTTATGTTCTAATTGCTGTACCAAGACTGGAGAGGTGGGGAAAGCAATGGCTGTACCTGAGGCTGGAGCGGTGGGGACAGTAACATCTGTACCTGAGGCAGCAGATGTGGCAACAGCTGTACCTGAGGCTGGAGAGGTGGGGACAGGAATGGCTGTACCGGAGGCTGGAGAGGTGGGGACAGCAACGGCTGCCTTGGAGGCTGAAGAGGTGGAAGCAGCAACAGCTGTACCTGAGGTTGGAGAGATGGGGACAGCAACGGCTGCCAGAGAGGCTACAGATAGGGCGACAGCAAGGACTGTACTTGAGGTTGGAGAGGTGGGGATAGCAATGGCTCTATCTGAGGCTGGAAAGGAGGGGAAAGCAAGGGCTGTACCTCTCTTCTATCTGTCAGATGCATCTTTCAAGTCTTGTCAGTTCTTACCTGAATTATATAGGAGATATTTGGATCAACCACCAAAGGAAAAAAAGGTTTCGGAAATGTAATAAATAGAATTCTGTATAGTGATTTGGATATCTGAAAATGTATATAATAATCTGTGATATACTAAGAGTATTTATTAAATGAAATAACAATAACAGGTTACATGCATTTCGATTATTACTACAGTTGTATTGTCACTATTAATAATATACTGTCCTGTAATGTTTTTTGTTTTGTTTTACCGGCTTTAGACTACTCGCTGCGAGTTGTATTAATTTATTTATTTTCTCAATTCAGGCCGATTGATTATCGTCATCAGCCATGTCTTATATTTTCTAAAAAATATATTGTTATTCACCCATTTTATTAACAAAAGTTAAATAACTTATTTCTCGTGGATGTTCTACTGCTGTCTGATACATCCTTATTTCAGGGGTTTCTTAAATCAACACAAATGATTTTACCCACCTGTCAGTAAATGACTTTGCGTTGTGAAGAAGGTCTTTCAAGATAAACATTTTGTAGCAGTTGAAGAACAACTTTGTGGACCAGCGCGCGCTGTTAATTTAAAACATCTCAAACTTCTTTTGGCAGCGATATACAGTAAACAAATAGCAGAAAGTGTTTAATGTATGTGCTTAAATATAACACGCATACATATGTAACACCTGCAAGGTAGCCCTGACTACGCCAGCGAGGGAATTGCACCCTCAGAATTAAAGTTATTTTTTTTCGGAGGGGAAATCAGGGAAGAGAGTAACCAGGACACACTTAGTGTCAATTAAAATAATGTTTTATTGCACAGAATTAAGAATTAGCAGCAGATCATTACAATAGCACGTAAGTGCTTTGTACAAAAAAAACGACTAAACAAGGGTTTTGATTAAAATCACAATAAAAATCCGAAAATTAAAACAACCGGTTTAAACACAAAACACCAGCGAGTGCAGAAGAGGGGACATCGATAAACATTAATCCCAACGACATCATCATCATCACAGCATTAGCAACAAGTACTAGGTTTACCATCTATTTTAGTTTCGTTCCGTCTCAGGTCCCCTCTCCTACACGCACAGACAGACAAGACAAGACAACGGTGGATGGCCATCCTGCAAAACTAAAATCAAGGGGTATTTATAGTCAGGTGCGTATTTTCAATTACTGGGTCATTAATTAATTAGCTGAGTGGGGAAGGAACAATAACAGTGCTACAAAATCAATGAAAGTGCCCTATCAAAGAAAACGTGCAGAAATCAAATATACAAATAATAAATAGAAAGTGCAAAATAAAAATGTCTTTTCGACCCCATTACACCTATAATAGTATGCATTTGTATTTTATTCTATTTGGCAAAACATTATCTCTCTCCCTTTTTTTTTTTTTAGAACCTACACTACAAGATCATAACCATTTACAGTACTGCGTTTACAAGTATTGACAGACTTCTTTCTTTTTTCGTATCCAGCAGGCAGTATGTATTTATTTTATGTGACTCAATGTGTTCCTCGACGAGCAAGAGTTTTGTTCAAGCCGGGTCATGTAAAGCTGTCAGTCAGATCATTCGTTTAACAAAGCAAATTACAACTTTGATAGAAACAAATAATCACAAACCCCGTAACAACGATCTTCAATAAACAAAAAGCAATTGGAGTTTAAAACAGGAGGTGTCATAACAAATACATTGTAGTCTTCATTATTTTTGATCCATTTGGTAGACGCCTTATCCGAGGCTTACATTTTATTATTTAACTAGTGCTTAAGAAGAAAGAAAAACGTATTTCCTAAATGAACACATTATTATTAGTTTCCCCAGTACTGAAGGCACACACAATAATTATTATCACTGATTACCAGTTTTATCCAGACAGAAACACAGATCTGACCCATGTGTGCTGAACTTTAGGCTAATCAATGTCTCCCTATTCAGTGAAATGGAACGGTCGAAAGCAACGCTGCCAAGCACTGACGTCAGACAGAAGTGACGTCAGACCGTTATCCTTTTTGGTTCAATTTCGGTAAAACCAGGACCCCCCCCCCCCCCCCCCGAAAATATAAATACCCCGTTGCACACTCCCGGGACTATGTGTATGCCAAGTGTGGTTCCTTAATTTATGTATTTTAATCTATTGAATACATGGTTGGTTTTTAGATATACAGTGCTGTGAAAAAGTATTTGCCCCGGTCTGATTTTCTGCATTTTTGCATATTTTTGACACTTAATGTTATCAGATCTTCAACCAAAACCTAATATTAGATAAAAGGGACCCTGAGAACAAATAACACAAATTTGATACATACTTCATTTATTAAAGAAAGTTATGCAGCACCCAATGCCCCTGTGTGAAAAAGTAAAATCGCCCCCTTAGACTCAATAACTGGTTACACCACCTTTAGCAGCAATAACTGCAACCAAACGCTTCCTGTAGTTATTGATTAGTCTCTCACAGCACCGTGGAGGAATTTTGTCCCACTCCTCCATGCAGAACTGCTTCAACTCAGTGACATTTGTGGGTTTTCGAGCATGAACTGCTCATTTCAGGTCCTACCACAACATCTCAATGGGGTTTAGGTCTGGACTTTGACTAGGCCATTCCGAAACTTCAAATTTCTTGTTCAACCATTCTGTTGTAGACTTGCTTGTGTGTTTCAGATCATTGTCTTGCTGCATGACCCAGCTGCGCTTCAGCTTCATCTCATGGACGGATGGCCTGACATTCTCCTGTAGAATTCTCTGATACAGAGCAGAATTCATGGTTCCTTCAATGATGGCAAGGCGTCCAGGTCCTGATGCAGCAAAGCATCCCCAAACCATGACACTACCACCATCATGCTTGACTGTTGGTATGAGGTTCTTACTGTGGAATGCAGTGTTTGGTTTTCGCCAGACATAACGGGGCCCATGTTGGCCAAAAAGTTCCACTTTTGACTCCTCTGTCCATAGAACATTGTTCCAGACCTCTTGAGGATCATCCAGTTGCTTTTTGGCAAACTTGAGACGAGCATTCATGTTCTTCTTAGTGAGCAATGGTTTCCACCTTGCTACTCTGCCATGAATCCCATTTTTGCCCAGTGTCTTTCTGATGGTGGAGTCATGAACACTGACCTTAGCCGAGGCGAGAGAGGCCTGCAGATCCCTGGATGTTGTTCTAGGGTTCTTTGTGACTTCCTGGACGATTTTACGCCTTGCTCTTGGAGAGATTTTGGCAGGCTGGCCACTCCTGGGAAGATTCACTACTGTCCCAAACTTTCTCCATTTGGACAATATGGCTCTGACTGTGGTTCGGTGGAGTCCCAGAGCCTTATAAATGGCTTTGTAACCCTTTCCAGACTGATAGGCATCAACAACTTTTTAGGGAGGTCTTCAGGAATTTCTTTTGTTCGTGGCACGATGTGCCTCTAGAACCTGTGTGCTGACAACTTCACTCTGATGGTAAGGGCCAGAGTTAGTCAGATTTATATTGGGCAAGGCTGGCCCAAATCAGGCCTGGTTGTTAACCAAAGTACTCAAACAGCTCAAACACTCTAATTATCCCTTTAATTGGGTTGAGTTAACTAGGGGGGCAATAACTTTTTCACACCTGAAGATTGCATGTTTGGTTACCTTGCACACCAAACAAATGAAAGAAGCACCAAACTTTGGTGGCATTTTTTCTCTCGGACTCCCTTTATATACTACTACAATCCACAAAAAATCTGACCAAATACAAGGTAAACAATGTGCAGAAATGCAGAACATCAGACAGGGGCAAATATAATGATTTCCATTACACGAGAGTAGATGTTAAAACTTCATGCTGATTTGAACTCGGCTATATATATCCTCCTCGGTCCCAAGACCACAATTCTTAAGAGAAACATCTATTGCATCATCATAAACCACAAAATACACCAATTCTATAAATCTAATGGGGGGGGGTCATAAAATATCATATCAAATATCATATATATTTGGACTCAAGTCCACAAAACCTGATGTGTTAATATAAACTGTAAGAACATGAACATTTTAAGATTGTTGTTATTGCACATTGCAATGTCCCGATTTATTAGCACCCTGTAATTAGAATTCTATTATTTTGGACAGATATTTATGCAATATCCTATACAGGTAGTCTATACAATTTTTCATGCTTTATTTATGCAACAAATACTGAATGTACACTTGCATTTGTTCGCTAAAACTATTTTCAGGTGCATTGTATCAAGGGTTGAATAATTCCGGAGGCTAGCCTACTGTATATATTTAGTTTTTCCGTGTTGAGTATCAAAGTGAACATGTTCATTCACATGTGCACATATGTATTCTTACATATCTCACTAATCATTAAAAGTACAAACCTAAAATTAAATATAAAATAAGTGCTGCAATAAAATAATCAGATCCTATTGTTCATTTCCCCCCAAAAATTATTAAAAAACCTAAATCAATATGCAATTTATCAAATACATTCTGTACTTTATGCTATGGGTGGCATGGTGGCATGGTGGTTAGCGCTGCTGCCTCACATCGCCAGGGTCCTGGGTTCGATTCCGGCCTAGGGGTCTGTCTGTGTGGAGTTTGCATGTTCTCCCTGTGTTCGCATTGTGAGTTTTCTCCGACAGTCCATAGACATGCTGTTAAGGTTGATTGGTCAGTCTAAATTGCCCTCTATGTGAGTGAGTGAGTGTGTGGTGCCCTGTGATGGACTGGCATCCCGTCCAGGGTGTAGTCCTGCCTTGCGCCCGTGTCTGCCGGGTTAGGCTCCGGCTCACCACAACCCTCTAAAGGAATAAGCGGTTATGATAATGGATGGATGGACTTTATGCTATTTCACATGTAAAAATTCCAAAGTACAGCATGCTTTCCTCAAAAGAAATATTACTAAATACCAAATTCAAGATGTTATTTACATTCTTGTAGCATCAGGTGGTTCTTATGAAAAGATGAATGTAGAAAAATTATTGAAGGTAATATTTTTTAAAAACATGATCTTTTTCCATTGTCGGAAAAGGTGCGCTTTACTGCTGTAAGTCTCCATTACCCTTCTTTAGACTGACAACGCAAATGCTTTACAGTAAACACTGCTCCAATAGAAAGCCTAGATGTCCAGCTAACTGCACATACAGACCTGGCTGCCATACTACTGATCTGTGCAATGCAAAAATCAAATTAAAAATGTATAGTATATTGTACATTTAGACTGAGGAGGTTAAATAAACATCCTTGAGGGAATAGTTTTCAATATTGACGTGAAAAAACAATATTGGAAACTTAGAATCCCCTACCTGAGATCAAAGAGAATTTCCCCCAAGCCCTTACCTAACATTTGTATTCTATCATTAAAAACATTTATATTTATTTAAAGATATCCTTTAATTCCATTTCTGCTGACAGCCTGGCGATTCAATCTAATTTACTGTACTAATTTAATTTTAAACAGCTCATTTATACTCTTCAGTGCCTGTTCCTGTGTTATGTGTTTCCATTCTTCAGGAACATCAGCAGGCTGTGATTTATACTCCACTGCAAATTGTTTATTGAATGTAGTCAGCACGTACTTCCAGTAGTCAGAGGCTTCAATACTGGGATCCGGGGCAATGTACCACTCGGGGTAGAATTCCTGATAGTCTTTATAGGGATGAGACTCCCACTTTGTGTCACTGTTCTGAAATTTCCTTTCACTGAATACCAGACGTACACACATTCTCAGTTAGTTTCTTGCTGGTTACATATCTGTATGTTCCCAGCCCTTGTGGTCGATGCACTGATGCATGGTGTTGTGTGTGGTACATTCCTCCTGCCTCACAGGGCACCTTGCAGAACGGACACTGCTTTCCACAACCAAACATCCTCTTGACCAGCTCCTCCTGTGGCTGGAATGGAAATCACAATATCACGGTTTAGAGTACTGCAGATATTTTCAATAATGGGTTTGCTTCCATGTTTTGAGATACTTTCTTTCATAATAGCTGCTTTTATTTCCTTTCTTATTTTTTCAAGGCGTTTCACTTCTAATTCTGAAAGATTCCATCTTTAGAGAACTGCTCGCAAATAGTCAAATATCCAAGTCTTGACAAAGTTCTCATAGTCACGAATATATTCCACATATTTTGCAAAATCCTTTTTCTCAAGCAGCTCCTTCAAAAGTGAATGCTGAAAAGCTGAGCGGGTGCTGTATTTCAGGGAGTGAGTACCAGTCACCATTTCATCTACAATGTCCATCCCAATGGTTTTAATGACATAATCCCTTACTGCAGGCTCAAGGCATCGCTTTGTAAATTTTTCTGCCTTCTGCTTGCACTGATCTTTCTCATGGTAAAGATCTATGAAGTCACAACAGTACGTCAATTTAGACTTTTCCAGATGTTTCTGAGGATCATTGGCTGCAATGAAATCTTTGTGCATCTCTCTGGAATTCTCTGGCAGCAAATCCACAGATGTGCAGCTTTAGATCAACTTCAAACATGGCATTGGTATTGTCAATATCCTTCAGCTTGTCATCTATCATTTCTGTTATTGTTTTGTATTTTGACGGCGTAGCCGATTTGTTTTGTAGCGTGGATGGGTAGTCCGATCCACAGAAGTAATTAATAAACTCGTGCAGATTGTGGCCGAGGGGTAATAGGATAATTAATTGCAAGCTAGTTAAACCCCTCGGCCATGATATAAAAAGGCTGCAGCTCTCTAGCTCCGGGTGGGTGTTGCAAGGAGAGAGAAGCGAGAGTGGAGAGACGGCGATTGAAGAGCAAAAACGAAACTAAACTTAAAACTCCAGGAACAGTGAAGGCATTTGCTCAGCCTGACCTGGGTTTTCTTATTACTTGTGTTCGAGACTTGTTTATATTTAAACCTTTTACTTTCGCTCTGTGAGCAAAGTCTTTTTGTTTAAATATTTTATTTATTTTTGTTGTTTGGCTTAATAAAAACGGCAAATGCCACTTTAAACTGCAGTACTTGCCTGGTGGTGTCAGTATTTTTTCCCTTCCTGCTTCTGCCGTGACGTCACACCGCTCAGTCACCCTGTCACGCATGGCTTTGTGTTTCAAATTGATTTCATGTACCTTCTGCATTCCTTTTTGAAAGTCAATAGCTGCTGTCAACGTTTGTCAAAAAGTTTTCAATTTCAATCCTAAGAGCTTTAATGTTGCTCTCAAAGGTGACTCTGTAGCATTCCACTAAATTGACACCATTTCTGGACATTTGAGACCTTCATTGTCAATTACCAAGATAAACTCACAATTCAGCTCTTTTATAAGATTTTACTCTAATAAATATCATGAAAGCACCTCTTGTGCATCTGCCACTGCTGACTGCAAACTGAACCCCAAACATGGTGTTGAGGAGAGTAGACTTCCCAGTGCTTTGGACTCCCAGCACTGTGACAACCAGCATCCTGCTCTTGTGTTGGACTTTCTTATGGAGCTCAGTTAGAACACCACTCACCCATTTCAGAGGGATGTTTGATGTATCTCCATCCACCAGCTCAAGAGGGAAGCCATCCAACAGCAGATCAGCACCCAGACCGGGAAGATGTTTAAACTGCTGACTGTATTTAGCATTCTCAGGAAGGTAGCTCGCTGCTTCGTAAAGCTGCACCATCTCACGCATGAAATGCTCGATTCCTAAAGAGCTGTTTGATATTTGTTCATCCAGAAATGCAATTCTTTCCTTATTCTCTGAGAAATTGCAACGTGTTTTTTTGTATTCGTCACGAAGAACTGAAAGTCTTGTTCTTGCTGTAGCAACCAAGTTGATTCTCAACCACTTTAAAAAATAGGATTGTTCTTCTTTGCTTTCATTGGATATGGCAGTGATGAAACACTCCATTGCTTTAGTTTTATTAGAATCGATTTGTTTTTGGTGTAGGTTCTGTTTCTCTGTTTGCAGTCTTGTCTTATAGGCTTCAATAGACTGGTCTCCTGCTTTCCGTAGACTGCATTCCTCCTTTTCTATTTTAGCCAATGCCCTACAAATTTTCCCTTGTATTATTATTATTATTTATTCCTTAGCAGACGCCCTTATCCAGGGCGACTTACAATTGTTACAAGAAATCACATTATTTTAACATACAATTCCCCATGTATACAGTTGGGTTTTTACTGGAGCAATCTACCCACGACCCTCCGGTCAAGAGTCCAGAGCCCTAACCACTACTCCACACTGCTGCCCGGTAAGGTAAAGGTAAGTGCTTCTCTTTATATTGCACCACATCTTTGATTCCAGATGTTATTTCTTCAGCACTTTCCTTAGCTTTCTGACATTTAGTACATTCTTCATCTACAGCAATCCCTAAGTTAAGTGCAGCTTTGAATGTTCCTTCTAATGTCATGTTTTGTGGGTTTCCAAGGACGTCCTTCATAGTTGAGCGCAGTTTCTTCACAATGTCTGCTTCATTCATCTGCTTCTTTAAAATAATTTGATGTTTTTTCTTTTAATTTTAATGCTGATTCCAAGTTATTCAGAGGATCATTATTTTCCTGCGTCTTCTCTGAACAATTTTTAACCTAAAACAATTTGGCTCCTTGTTTTTCTAACAAGGGATGGCCCTCAATCTCTGTGATACTATAAAAAAAACAAAGACTGCCAATGATATGTGACATTAGAAGGAAAATTGTTTGTCAAATGAACTAATGTCTCCACGAAGGTTGGCAACAGCTACAGGTTCTGGAAAGATGTCCAGGTTTGTCTCTCCACAAGGAAGGTACCATGCTATCTCAACTAGACCACTTGAAATTCTGCGTGGAACATCACCACACTCCACATCACGATGGGTAAAGAAATCATGGTACTGCTGGGGGTTACTGAGCATCTTATTCAGAATCTGAGACTTTGATAAACTGCATTCACCCAACTGTGAAGGATGGCTTGCAGTGGTGAGGTGTGGTGACGTCACAGACCAGAAGCACAGACTCAGGAAGTAGCAGGTGAGAGCTGAAACGCTACGCTTTCAGGAAGGAAGCCATTACTCAAGAAAGCCCACCTTGAATCCCGTTTGAAGTATGCAAAAAAACACTCAGGAGATTCTGTAGCCATGTGGCAAAAAGTTTTGTGGTCTGACAAAACTAAAATTGAACTTTTTGGCCTAAATGCAAAGCGTTATGTTTGGCGCAAACCCAACACAGCGCATCACCCAAAGAACACCATCCCTACTGTGAAGCATGTTGGTGGCAGCATCGTGTTATGGAGATGTTTCTCATCGGCAGGGACTGGGGCACTTGTCAGGATAGAAGGGAAAATGAATGGAGCACAGTACAGAGAAGTCCTTGAGGAAAACCTGCTGCCCTCTGCAAGAAAGCTGAAACTGGGACGGAAGTTCACCTTTCAGCATGACAACGACCCAAAGCACACAGCCAAAGCTACACTGGAGTGGCTAAGGAACAAAAAGGTAAATGTCCTTGAGTGGCCCAGTCAAAGCCCCGACCTAAATCCAATCGAAAATTTGTGGATTGACTTGAAGGTGCTGTCCATCAACGCTTCCCAAGGAACTTGACAGAGCTTGAACAGTTTTGTAAAGAAGAATGGTCAAATATTGCCAAATCTAGGTATGCAAAGTTGGTAGAGACCTATCCCAACAGACTCACAGCTGTAATTGCTGTCAAAGGTGCTTCCACCAAGTATTAACTCAGGGGGGTGGAGACTTATCCAATTATGATCTTTCAGTTTTGTATTTTTAATATATAATTTTTTTCTCAATAAAAACTTTTTTCCCCCTTAACAGTGTAGAGTATGGTGTGTAGATAAGTGGGAAAAATCCTCATTTAAATGCATGAAACTCTGAGGCACCGACACAATAAAATGTGAAAAAAGTTCAAGGGCGTGTAGTCTTTCTATAGGCACTGTATAGTTTACCAGGGGTACCTGAAAAGGAACAGAGTAATTTATATGCAAGCCAGGAGAGTCCCAAATTAAAAAAAAAATATGCCTGTAGCACAGGTTATCACAAGGGCCTCCACAGAGAAGGGGTGTAACAGGGCGAGGTGCCCTGTACATTCATTTGTTTATTTATTTTCAGAACGGGGGTTCCCCCTCCGCCCCTGTGTTATTTTGTGTTTGTTTATGTATTTATTATTTATGACGGCGAGGCGCCGTGTGTTCTGTTATTATTTCTGTGTTTAGTTATGTATTTTAAATGACGGCGAGCGCCGTGGGTTTTGTTATTGTTTTGTTTTGTTTTATGTAAATGTATTCTGGCAGAGGCGAGATTGGTGCTCGTCCTCTGCCAGGAATAATTAGAAAAGCCATGCAGAATGTGACCGGGGGATTATTAAATAATAGATAGGTAATGCCTCGGTCACTAATATAAAAGCCTACAGCTCTCGGCACTCGGGGTGGGTGTTTTAGGAGCGGAGAGAGCGAGAGGAACGAGAGAGTGTGAAAACTAAAATTAAAAACAGATACAGGAACAGTGAAGGATACAGCCCAGCCTGACCTGTATTATTATTTATTTTTGTGTTTGTGATTTTGTTCTGTTTAACTGTTTATTTTGCTCTGTGAGCACAGTGTTTTTGTTTGAATATTTTATTTATTTTTGTTAATAAAAATGCTGCACCGCGTCTTTTTGTTTGGAAATCTGCAGTATTTGGTGTCAGATTATTTACCTTCCTGCCTCTGCCTGACGTCACCGCCCAGTCACCCTGTCACAAGGGGTTACATTTATTTTTTAACAAACATGGTGTCGAAAAGATTTCTCATTAAAAATAATATATATATGGAGTCGCCAATTATATTTAATGAGAATTTTTTCAGTAAAAAGAATATATATATATATATATATATATATATATATATATATATAGAATGGTAAAGTTTGTCTCTGAAATTATTCCTTAGTCACACAGGAATTGACTATTAATGTGTTTATTTGTCCACAGGAAGCATTATCAAAAATGTTTCCATGAAGGGTGTTTTAGTCATCAACGACTACATGTGCTGTTGTGAAATTAGAACAGTTATACCTTCTTTACTACAGTCAATCACTAGTACAATATAGAACGATTAGCTTGGAACTTGACGATTAATTGTCCTTTCCCCTGTTCCAGAAATCGAGGAAAATGATTTCCCCCATCAAGGATCCGTGGGGGACCCAAACGTCCTGGACTACACACTGGGACCCCAAGCAATTGAACCCATCCCTTGCTTCACCAAGGAAAACAAAAAGAGAAACAAGTGTCCAAAAATAAATTGCTATTTGTTGTAAATCCAAAAAAACGTGTTAGTGAAATCCTTAAATGATAAAATGATTGTTACCCACCAATGAAAGTATACAATAGCCAGAGAAAAAAAACACAACAAAACAAGTCAAAAAATACAGCCAACCTCCCGACACAACAGAAAGAAACAAGAAAAAAAAACTCCAAACCCATTCCTGAATATGGTCCCAGTGTTATTCTGAATATGGTCCCAGTGTTATTCTGAATATGGTCCCAGTGTTATTCTGAATATGGTCCCAGTGTTATTCTGAATATGGTCCCAGTGTTATTCTGAATATGGTCCCAGTGTTATTCTGAATATGGTCCCAGTGTTATTCTGAATATGGTCCCAGTGTTATTCTGAATATGGTCCCAGTGTTATTCTGAATATGGTCCCAGTGTTATTCTGAATATGGTCCCAGTGTTATTCTGAATATGGTCCCAGTGTTATTCTGAATATGGTCCCAGTGTTATTCTGAATATGGTCCCAGTGTTATTCTGTCCCCACAACAAAGTCCTTGTTGCCAAATCATCCTTTTCCCAAGCTATTCCAAACAGTAAATCTTCCTCAGTAGATTTCCCCAAGGCTGTGCGCTCTGTCTGCACACACTCCTCCTGGGTCCTCCTGGATCTCCCTGGGTCCTCATGTCTTCCGTGTTCCTCTTCTGCTCTCAAATCCAGCCCTTATATAGTCCTGCCTGGATGGCCATTGGCTGTAGCGGGACTTCCAGTTGCTGGGGAGAAAATGTTCTACCCCACAGTCAGCCACAACCACATCAAACCAAGTCGGGGTTGAGATAAGCAGATTCCAGTAAAAAAATAAAAAAAAACAACAATACACAAAAACCCATTTCAAATTCGTCACTTGTGACATTTGTATTTACAATATATTTTATACAGTTTTATAAACGTGAATTAGACATACAGTAGTGATATTAACAAACAGATAATGATTGGAAGGATAAAGCAAACTTTTTACTCCAAGAGGTATTAGTAAAGAAATGGATCTCTGCAG
>NC_081245.1:4920566-4985566 GCF_902713425.1 Acipenser ruthenus
ATAATACTAAAACAACCCAGCTTCAGGTCAGCACTGCTTACCAGCCCCCAATCAGAGTCAACCAAATTATAAAACGAACCAAAAACTGCTATCTGAAACATTGGGACACAGGAACAGAATCTCAAAATAAACTGGATTGTTATCGGGCCCTGAAAAGAGATTACACTCTGGCGGAGTATCTCTCCGCTGTCAGAGATACAAAGCAGAGACAGATCCTGACCAAGTACAGGCTCAGTGACCACAGCCTGGCCATAGAGAAAGGCCGTCACCGGCAGACCTGGCTTCCTGAAGAAGAAAGGCTCTGTGGTCAGTGCGAGACAGGAGAGGTCGAGACAGAGATGCACTTCCTTCTTCAGTGTAAGAAATACTCCGAAAATAGACAAACCTATTTTAAAAAATTTGCAAATTCCCTCCCAAATTTCCCCAAATATGACCAACCCTGAAAAAGTCCCAATCCTCCTGGGAGAGGAGGGAAGCACAGCCCAACTAGCAGCCAGTATGTGTGTGCGTGTCACAGACTGAGGGACACACGATGAGAGCTCTGCACAGAGACACACGATGAGAGCTCTGCACAGAGACACACGATGAGAGCTCTGCACAGAGACACACAATGAGAGCTCTGCACAGAGACACACAATGAGAGCTCTGCACAGAGACACACGATGAGAGCTCTGCACAGAGACACACGATGAGAGCTCTGCACAGAGACACATGATGAGAGCTCTGCACAGAGACACACAATGAGAGCTCTGCACAGAGACACACAATGAGAGCTCTGCACAGAGACACACGATGAGAGCTCTGCACAGAGACACACGATGAGAGCTCTGCACAGAGACACACAATGAGAGCTCTGCACAGAGACACACGATGAGAGCTCTGCACAGAGACACACGATGAGAGCTCTGCACAGAGACACACAATGAGAGCTCTGCACAGAGACACACGATGAGAGCTCTGCACAGAGACACACGATGAGAGCTCTGCACAGAGACACACGATGAGAGCTCTGCACAGAGACACACGATGAGAGCTCTGCACAGAGACACACGATGAGAGCTCTGCACAGAGACACACAATGAGAGCTCTGCACAGAGACACACGATGAGAGCTCTGCACAGAGACACACGATGAGAGCTCTGCACAGAGACACACGATGAGAGCTCTGCACAGAGACACACGATGAGAGCTCTGCACAGAGACACACGATGAGAGCTCTGCACAGAGACACACGATGAGAGCTCTGCACAGAGACACACGATGAGAGCTCTGCACAGAGACACACGATGAGAGCTCTGCACAGAGACACACGATGAGAGCTCTGCACAGAGACACACACACACTTATGTATATACAGTATGTATGTTGTGGTGTATGTAGGCATGTATGTATTATGTAAATGCTTATTGTCCTGATACATGTTTATTGTTAGTAGTGATATGTGTGTGTTTTTATTTTTACTGTACTTTATAAATCAGTTTGTTTATATATATATGTATTCATGATGCATTGTATATATACACATGTCTGTATTGTATAATTGCTTTGGCAACACCTGCTATTGTAAGTCTTGCCAATAAAGCACCATTGAATTGAACTGAATTGAGAGGAGAGAGAGGGAGGAGAGAGGAGAGGAGAGAGAGAGAGGAGAGGAGAGAGGAGAGAGAGGAGAGAGGAGAGAGGAGAGAGAGGAGAGAGAGAGGAGAGTGGGAGGAGAGAGCAGAGGAGAGGGGGAGAGTGAGAGGAGAGGGGGAGAGTGGGAGGAGAGAGGAGAGAGAGGAGAGGAGAGGAGAGGGGGAGAGTGGGAGGAGAGAGGAAAGAGAGAGAGAGGAGAGGGAGGAGAGGGGAGGGGAGAGATAGGGGAGGGGAGGGGAGAGGGGAGGGGAGAGAGAGGAGAGAGAGGAGAGGGGAGGGGAGAGAGAGGGGAGGAGAGAGGGGAGGGGAGGGGAGAGAGAGGGGAGGGGAGAGAGTGGAGAGAGAGGAGAGGGGAGGGGAGGGGAGAGAGAGGGGAGGGGAGAGAGTGGAGAGAGAGGAGAGGGGAGGGGAGAGAGAGGGGAGAGAGAGGGGAGGGGAGAGAGTGGAGAGAGAGGAGAGGGGAGGGGAGAGATAGGGGAGGGGAGGGGAGAGGGGAGGGGAGAGAGAGGAGAGAGAGGAGAGGGGAGGGGAGAGAGGAGAGGAGAGAGAGGAGAGGGGAGGGGAGAGAGAGGGGAGGAGAGAGGGGAGGGGAGGGGAGAGAGAGGGGAGGGGAGAGAGTGGAGAGAGAGGAGAGGGGAGGGGAGGGGAGAGAGAGGGGAGGGGAGAGAGTGGAGAGAGAGGAGAGGGGAGGGGAGAGAGAGGGGAGGAGAGAGGGGAGGGGAGGGGAGAGAGAGGGGAGGGGAGAGAGTGGAGGGGAGAGGGGAGGGGAGAGAGAGGGGAGGGGAGAGAGAGAGAGGGGAGGGGAGAGAGACACACAGAGAGGTATCAAGCCCCATTCTCGAACCAAGCCTCCCTTTAATTGACAGGTTGAATTAAAGGCTTCTGATTAATCGGAGGTTTACCCCCCAGATTCTTTTCTCCTCTCCTTTAAGAATTCAAGTGATCCCTCTTCCGCCATTCCTGTCAATCAATCACAACTGAGAAACGCGTTCGCAGCAACACTGATTTCATCCACACGGTCAACACTCTGCATTAAATACACACGTCGCTTTTCAACAAGAAAAAAACAATCAAACACAGGCTTAATCTAGAATGACTGCCACAGACCCTCTGTCTACCAGGGCTGGGAATCAGACTCCCGCTGCACAGCAGTGTGATCCAGTCCTGGTTTCACTGGGAGTTTAATAATCAGACACACCCTGAGCTTGTTAGCTAGACACACTGGGGGCTGATCAAGCTGGTAGCAGTAAAACCTGGACTGGATCACACTGCTGTGCAATAGGAGTCTGTGGACACTGGGGGCTGATCACAGTAAAACCTGGACTGGATCACACTGCTGTGCAATAGGAGTCTGTGGACACTGGGGGGGCTGATCACAGTAAAACCTGGACTGGATCACACTGCTGTGCAATAGGAGTCTGTGGACACTGGGGGGGCTGATTACAGTAAAACCTGGACTGGATCACACTGCTGTGCAATAGGAGTCTGTGGACACTGGGGGCTGATCACAGTAAAACCTGGACTGGATCACACTGCTGTGGAATAGGAGTCTGTGGACACTGGGGGCTGATCACAGTAAAACCTGGACTGGATCACACTGCTGTGCAATAGGAGTCTGTGGACACTGGGGGGGCTGATCACAGTAAAACCTGGACTGGATCACACTGCTGTGCAATAGGAGTCTGTGGACACTGGGGGGGCTGATCACAGTAAAACCTGGACTGGATCACACTGCTGTGCAATAGGAGTCTGTGGACACTGGGGGGGCTGATCACAGTAAAACCTGGACTGGATCACACTGCTGTGCAATAGGAGTCTGTGGACACTGGGGGGGCTGATCACAGTAAAACCTGGACTGGATCACACTGCTGTGCAATAGGAGTCTGATTCCCATCCCTGTGGATCCCTGTATTACACTGTATTGATCTCTGTATTGAAAGCGAGATTTAAATCCCACTAGTTATTATTGACATGCGATCATTGATAAAGATGTATGTAAGCACGGTACTCACCCACAGAGGCTCCGGCGGCGCACCCAGGCAGACATGCCCGGCAGACCGAGTGCAGGCACGGCAACAGGAGCGGCTCCTTGTCGGGCCGGAGCCTCGTCCGGCAAGCGCCGCAACTTTCCAAGAACGCCTCCCGCTCTGCGTCCACCACGGGCGGGCTGGGGACGGACGCCGCCGCCGCGCCCGCCGAATCCAGGGCCGAGGAGGACGCCGCGGCCCCGACTTGGGAAGACCAGAGAGCCGGGCCGCTTCGAGACGAGTTATTATTATAATTATTATTATTATTATTATTATTATTATTATGTGCGCTGGTGGAAGTGGAGGCCATTTCTGCTTTGTTTTTTTAAAAAAAAAATACTATTATTATTACGACTACTAATAAATACAAAAGTCTTATTGAAATGTGAGTGTGAGCGAACCGAAAAAAAACACCAAAAGACGTCTCCTCCCGGGTTAATTAAAAAAATATATACACGCTTTCCTCTCGCATCTTTTTTTTTTTTTTTTAAAGACTCTCCTTTGTTATTTTCGTTTCTATAATGGGAAGTTGCTGGTCTCCTTCACTCGACTTGTTGTCTTCCGGTGTGTGTTTGTTTTTCTCAGTCTCCACGCTCGATTGATTATTTATTTTCACCTCCCGTTTCTTCCTTTTATTTATTTTTATAAATGTCTTCTTTTTTTTTTTGCTCGGCGCCGTTTTATTAAGCCCTCCTCCCTCCCCTCCGTTGACTCTCTTCTTGAAAGTGTGATAAAGTCAGAGGCACGCCGCCTCCCTGTCTGCAGAGACTGATGAGGAGGAGGATTATTATTAGTGGCTTCTTCCTGCTTGTATTTTTTAACACTTTTAAATTGTTAATTTGTGTTATGAATCGTACGTTTTCTCTTGCGCAGGGTCTGCTACAAACCTCCTCCTCCTTCTCTCTCTCTGTCTCTTACAAACTCGTCTGTTTTTTTTTTCAATCTTCCCCACACAGATGTATAAACTCTGTTTATGTATTGCCCGCTTCTCATTTCAGTCTTAAGTAAAATTATGAAGTAGCTGTGTCATAAATACGAAAAAAAACGAGTCCATTGTGTTTTATGAAATATATGTATTGATGATAATAATAATATACAAACTTCAACGCAGTTGTCAAGCTTATTATTATTATTTATTTCTTAGCAGACGCCTTTATCCAGGGCGACTTACAATTGTTACAAGATATCACATTATACATTATTTTACATTATACAGATATCACATTATTTTACATACAATTCCCCATTTATACAGTTGGGTTTTTACTGGAGCAATCTAGGTAAAGTACCTTGCTCAAGGGTACAGCAGCAGTGTCCCCCCCACCTGGGATTGAACCCACAACCCTCCGGTCAAGAGTCCAGAGCCCCTAACCACTACTCCACACTGCTGCCCCAAATTATTATTATAATGATATCTCACTCGTGTGCCACCACGCAAATACGGTTATCAACGTTTAAAACCTGCAGGACCAACTGCCACTAATTAAAAGGAGCGTCCTAACTGTGGATGATCCACCCTTGCCAAAATTTGGAGAGGATTCAGCCGGACCGGGGCCAGGGCGTCATACACATGGGAGGAGGGCTGATTTAGTGTCTCCCCTGTGATTGGTTGCATTGCTTTGTGATGACGGTCCACTAGGAAAGGCGCTATATAAAATACTGTGTAGGACTATCTAGGACTTTTCTGTTTAGAAAAAGTCGGGATCGCAGTGGCAGCGAGTTTGAATTGGAAACGGTGATGCAGGGGACACCTGTAAAGTTCTGTTTCAAGGTTCTGTTCAAAATGTCTGCTCTAGTGCCCTGGGGTTTGAGATTTGTCCTCATAATCACTGCATGAAGAGCGATTTAAACTCTCCTCAGTGCTCACCATTGCGTTCTCAAGCCTGCTTGGCTGAATGTTAGGATTTGTCTGTTTCGCTGGCTCTCTGCAAAGGCCTGGCGGTTTCCAACCACAGAAACTGATAAGAAAACAACGGCTTCTTTCTGAGAATTAGAGAAGGACTTTGGACAGATCCAACCCCAAATAATCTACAGATATGACCATTTGCGGACGGGTCATAGATTTTTGTAGGATGTACTATTTTTGGCAGACACACACTCTCACACACACACACTGACACAAACAGACACACACAGTGTCACTGATAATGAGAGGAGACACACACACAGTGTCACTGATAATGAGAGAGAGGAGCCACACACACACAGTGTCACTGATAATGAGAGAGAGGAGCCACACACACACACAGTGTCACTGATAATGAGAGAGAGGAGCCACACACACACAGTGTCACTGATAATGAGAGAGAGGAGACACACACACACACACACACAGTGTCACTGATAATGAGAGAGGAGACACACACACACAGTCACACACACAGTGTCACTGATAATGAGAGGAGCCACACACACACACAGTGTCACTGATAATGAGAGAGAGGAGCCACACACACACACAGCGTCACTGATAATGAGAGAGAGGAGCCACACACACACACAGTGTCACTGATAATGAGAGAGAGGAGCCACACACACACAGTGTCACTGATAATGAGAGAGAGGAGACACACACACACACACACACAGTGTCACTGATAATGAGAGAGAGGAACCACACACACACACTGAAGCCGAGATCCAGGACCTTTTATTGGCTGAAAAACACAGAAACACAGCCGAGCCATGAAGAGCGTGCAGGAGCCGGGACGCCGCGGACCGGGGAGGAGCAGAGAACTGCACTCCCAGGACAGGCGCTGGAGACCTCCTGCAGCATGGTTCAGCGTCTTCACTCGAACGCACCCGCGGGCCCTGGGGCAGCGCGGCTTCAGAGAAGGTCTTCACGGGCTGAAGCAAAGGCCGATTATCAGCCCGAGCGACATGATCCCTTCCGCTGTTTAACAGGAGCTCTGAGTCCGCAGGAACCCGGAACTGCGACGCTCCACGCAATTTTAGTCTCCTAAAAAATTTTTAGCGAAAACTCGCCGCTTCTTAGATCCCGCGGGTGAATTTACAAGAGGATCCTAAACTTTTCCATTCGTTTTTCAAAGCAGCCGGGGCGAGGATAACCCTGGCAGGGCCGGGCGGAGTCCAGCCAGCTTCCTGCTTCACGGCTGGCAGGCGTGTCCTCTCAGCTGGTAGCTGTAGACGAAGCTCTCCCCGCAGGCGACGCACCGATACGGGGTCTCTCCCGTGTGGATTCGGAGATGCGTCCTCAGAGCCCCGGATTCCTTGAAGCTCTTGGGGCAGCCGGTGCAGCGATACGGGGTCTCTCCACTGTGAACCCGGGCGTGTTTCCGGAGGTACCCCGACTCTTTGAATCTCTTCCCGCACTCGGGGCAGCTGTACGGGGTCTCCCCGCTGTGCACCCGCTTGTGTTTCCGCAGCGACCCGGGGTCTTTGAAACTCTTCTGGCAATCGGGACACCCGTACGGGGCTTCTCCAGTGTGACTCCTCCGATGGGTCTTCAAGGATCCCGAGTCCCGGAAGCTCTTCCCGCAGTCCCCGCACCCGTACGGGGTTTCCCCGGTGTGGCTCCGGGAATGTCGCTTCAGATTCTGCGAGGCATTGAAGCGTTTCCCGCAGACGGCGCACAGGTACGGGTTTTCCCCGGAGTGAGTCCTCCGGTGGGTCTGGAGATTCCCCGAGTGGCGGAAGGCTTTCCCGCAATCGGGGCAGCAGAACCGGGACTCCCCCGGGTCGGAGTGGACCTTCCGGTGCGAGCGGAGGTGCCCCGGGCTCTTGAAGGTTTTCCCACAGTCCGGGCAGCGGTACGGCCTCTCTCCGGAGTGGATTCGCTCGTGGGACCTCAGCTGCTGGCTCTGTCCGAAGCCTTTTCCGCAGGTCGCGCAGCGGTACGGGAGCTCTCCGGTGTGAGTGCGGCGGTGGACCTTCGCTGATCCCGACTCCCGGAAGCGTTTGCCGCAGTCCGGGCAGGAGAAGGGCTTCTCCCCCGTGTGGACTCTCCGGTGCCTCTTCAGGTTCTCCAGCTGGCTGAATTGCCGCCCGCAGTCCGGGCAGCAGTACGGGCACTCGCCAGTGTGAACCCGCTGGTGGATCTTCAGCCCGCGCGACTGGCCGAATTTCTTCCCGCAGACGTCGCAAGGGAAAACCGGGGGAACCTTTTTCGGGGACGCCCCGTCCCGGACCGGTCTGGGGGTCGGGGAAGAAGGGTCGTGTACGGAGTTCGGGATGCTTCTCCGCTCCTGTTCTGCGTCCGCTTGGGAGAGAAACAGAGAGAGAGAGAGAGATCGCTTTGTAACATCGCCGTCAACGCATTTCCCTGAATTCATACGCCTCGCCCTGACTGCTCTGTGTTAAAGCTCAGAAATAATAACATGTATTCGATGTGGGGGTTACATTGCAACGCTGGGGGCCCTGGTCTTGCCTATAGCCTCTTTTGAAGCGAGTCTTCTCTGTGGTACTTGATGCCCCTAACCCCTCAATGGTCCAATTTATTTTCACACGGGCAGTTTATTTTAGACACGCTGTTTAAAAGTATTTGTTTTCACAGTAAAACAGGTTTAAAAGGCTCTGCATATCAACAGGACTCTCAGTACTGCATCTCCAGCCTCGCCCCTTGTTCGCTATATTTTTCAGATACCTCTTCATAGTCGTGCATACCGATAAATCATCTCCTGATCACTCGTTTTATCACCAAACTCCTCAATAATGCGATCCAAGTCATTATTTTATTACTGTAACATCTAAAAAAAGCTCTGCAGATGTCTGTGATGTTCTCTGAGCGCTGGATGCGGAAGCAGCTGTCTTGTTTGTTTATGTCTGGGGCTATCTGTATTCATGAGATACGCCCCCTTTTTTTCGGCTTCTCTCGGTTCCCATCGGTCTCACTCGGCCATTGAATGGTTTTCTCGGCTTTTTCCGGAGAAAAAACGACTAGAGACCTGTTTATTGCGTCTTTTTGACTATTTGAAGCTAAAACCAGGAATGGATCAACACGCTCGGCAACGGGAGTCTCGTCAGGGCTGGGAATCAGACTCCCGCTGCACAGCAGTGTGATCCAGTCCTGGTTTCACTGGGAGTTTAATAATCAGACACACCTGAGCTTGTAAGCTAGACACACTGGGGGTTGATCAAGCTGGTAGCAGTAAAACCTGGACTGGATCACACTGCTGTGCGATAGGAGTCCGATTCCCAGCCCTGCTCTCCTCCGGTACCTACGTGTGTCAGCGCTGGTTGGAGGCGTGGCTCCTTCCTTGTTGAAAAGCGCGGGGTTCACGTGGAGAGATTCCTCCTCCTCCTCCTCCTCTTCCTCCCCCACCACGCGCACGCACCCCAGATCAGCGAGTTCCTCCGCAATGTCATCATCACACGGCTCCTCTTTAACACTGACAGCAGGAAACACACAGTCCTGTTCTGCAACCAGAGAGACGCAGGGGATTCATAGAGTGTGGAAACAGTTACCACTCCTCTCTGTGCTTTACAATGCTTCCCTATGCTTTACCAGACCTCTCTGTGCTTTACAATGCTTCCCTATGCTTTACCAGACCTCTCTGTGCTTTACAATGCTTCCCTATGCCTTACCAGACCTCTCTGTGCTTTACAATGCTTCCCTATGCTTTACCAGACCTCTCTGTGCTTTACAATGCTTCCCTATGCTTTACCAGACCTCTCTGTGCTTTACAATGCTTCCCTATGCTTTACCAGACCTCTCTGTGCTTTACAATGCTTCCCTATGCTTTACCATACCTCTCTGTGCTTTACAATGCTTCCCTATGCTTTATCAGACCTCTCTGTGCTTTACAATTACACACTCTATCACAGGGTTACCCATCTGGATGAGAAGCGCTTCGTTATCACATCCCAATTCACTGTCCTCCTCTTTAACGGAGACGCTGAGGGGCTCTTCAGTCACCAGAGGAGAGTCCATCTTCAGAACACCTTGATTTCTACAAGAGAGTGTCAACACAGATCAATACAGAGATCAATACACAGATCAATACACAGATCAATACACAGATCAATACAATACAACACAGAGATCAACACACTATAGTACAGAGATCCACAGGGATGGGAATCAGACTCCTATCGCACAGCAGTGTGATCCAGTCCAGGTTGTACTGCTACCAGCTTGATCAGCCCCCAGTGTGTCTCGCTAACAAGCTCAGGTGTGTCTGATTATTAAACTCCCAGTGAAACCAGGACTGGATCACACTGCTGTGCAGCGGGAGTCTGATTCCCAGCCCTGCGATGTTTCAGTAGCGCTGCGTGGATTTCACTCTTGCAATTCGTACAAACGTGTGGTTTTGATGAAGCTGTTTATCTTCACCTCGCTGTTAGCCTTGCTCAGCAGAAGGTGTTGAGAATATATCTACATTTATACATCGAAAAACACTTCAATTGCTCCTTAACCACACTTCAAAATACCTGCCGTTTCCAGAGCTCCGCCTGCTGCTGTGTGTCACTAACATCCTTCATATAGACACAAAACAAACGAGCCCCTATTGGAAGTGACTCTGCAGCAGCCACTGACTCCCTGCGTGTGTGTGTGCGTGCGTGCGACCCTGAGCGAGTCGCTTCACCTCCTTGTGCTCCGTCCTTCGGATGAGACGTCAAACAAACGAGCTCCTATTGGAAGTGACTCTGCAGCAGCAGTTGTTGATGATGCAGTGTTCACCCCGCTGGTCGCTTTGGATAAAAGCGTCTGCTAAATAATAATAATAATAATAATAATAATAATAACGCAGTTTTTCGCTGATATTCAATTATTTGGACGCTACAGGGAGGAGAAATACGGAACACAGCGCAGAGGCATTCCTCTCATAACCGCAATATTATTATTATTATTATTATAAATAAACTCGTTATGTTACCATGGCAGCGATTATAGAGACTCACAGTCATAAGTACACTGAAAAATGAACAGCTTGCGAAACAGAAACTTTTGCTCAAACACAGCGATGTGTGTCTGTGCGTGCGTGCGTCAGTGTCTGTGCGTGCGTGCGTGCGTGCCTGTCTCAGTGTCTGTGTGCGTGTATATATATATATATATATGGGTTTAAAAGGATGTAAACTGCAGTGTACACAAAACATTTTGATATAAACTGTTCATATATATATATATATATATATATATATATATATATATATATATATATATATATATATATATATATATATATACACATACAGTGTATAGCCACGTTCCTATCCCGCATGAACAGTCGTGTCAATAAAGCACGTTAATTACACAACAAACATAAAACAAAACAACAAACTTACTTATACAGATTAGATATAGAGATTTCCGGAAAAAGACACTTTCACCCGGAGATAACATTCGCTCAAAACCCGCCTCCCTCCTGCAGCTCATTGGCTACAATAGGAGCCGGCCTCGCTCAGCGATTGGACAGACTGGTTGCGCAACTGACGCCATGTTGGCTCCAAGCTGGATTCAGCATTGAATTCCGTGCCAGACTAAACAGAGCCAAAATGGCGTACAATGTGATGCAGCTTCATAAGATGCGATCCGTTCTGTATGACTCTATAAACCATTTTCAAGGGAGTTTTGCGACACCCTCTAGACCAGGGGTGCACAATTCCGGTCCTGGAGGGCCGGATCCCTCCTGGCTTTTGTTCCAACTGTGCTCTAAATTACTTAATTAAACCAATAATTGGTAATAATTGGTCCAATTAAGTAATTTAGGGCAAGGTTGGAACAAAAGCCAGGAGGGACACCGGCCCTCCAGGACCGGAATTGTGCACCCCTGCTCTAGAATTAGCAAATGTCGCTTCATAAAGTCCAGTGAAACCTGTTGGATAATGTTACCTTGTTAACATACTGAGAGAAAATAAAATAACGAATTGTAATGGAAAAACAAAAAACAGGCAATTTTTTAAATTAATTTCGATTTCAGCAAAAGTTCCAAAAAATTGAGCTGATAAAAGTTACAGTGCGAATCAGCCATGCAATCGTGTTTGCCTGCAGACAGTACTTGCGTGGAGGCATGGCGCCATCTACTGGGAGACGTGAGAATAGCAGGGAGAGGTTTAGCCATTCATTTCAATGGGAGAGAGATTATTCAGTCTCTGGTATCTGGAAAGTTAATTATCGCATTTAAATGAGTGTATTAGCTCATGTGTTTGTATTATACATGACAGTGATACAAGGTATTATTAGCCATGTGTAACTTTATAAATGAATCGGCTATTCTATAAATGAACCAACATTTCCAAGTCATTGTATTTATCTTGCTCTTAATTGTATTATTACTTGTACTGTGATACTTGAAATGTATTTGCTTACGATTGTAAGTCGCCCTGGATAAGGGCGTCTACTAAGAAATAAATAATAATAGAATAGTAATTTTATTAACTGGCTGATCAGCTGGTAATTTATCTATTTTTTTATATAATTAATAAAACTATAATCTGTGTACTTGTTTTAAATACATAAATTAATCTCATGTTTTCATACATCACCGCATGTATTATTAGTAATACATTTAACGGTACTCGGGTATAAAAATGCGCCTGTTTTCTTGATTATACGGTAAACTGCCACAGAGCTGATCCCCTATTGGTTAGGAGAGCCCCAGCGCGTCCAATCACCGGAGGACTCCTCGGTTCGGAATGACCCCGCAGCCAATGGCAGGCGAGAGAGGGGGCGGGTTTGTTTTCGCTTCGGTCCCTCACAATATTCTTCCCTGAAGGAGAGAGAGGAGGCTGGAGAGGCTGAATTAACGAGTAAGATTTTAAATATAAATTCATTTTATTACATTTGTTAACCGGTACAGACTCTTACATTTGATCAGTTCTACTGAACACAGTTTGTTTCGTGTAATAATATTTTCAGAAAGCGGGTCGTTTTGTTCCCGTGGATGATGATAATAATTGTATCTCACACACACGCAGGCCCACCGAGAGGGCAGCCGCTGGAAAAAAAACAAAAAAAACTAAAACAAACAAAACTTAAAAAATCAATTCCGGTCAATTAATATCAAACATTTAAACATTTTTAAAAACGCGTAACCGCTCGAGCCCTCCGCGCTGCGCGGGAGCGTTTGCGTTCGCGCGCGCCGCCGCCACGTAAACAAACAAGCCGTCCTTCTTGTTTCCGGTGTGAGGCTGCGCTCCGCTCCGCTGCAGACTCGACAGTCCTGTATTATTATTATTATTATTATTATTATTATTAATATTATTATTATTATTACTATTATTATTATTATTATTATTATTATTATTATTATTATTATTATTATGTATTTCTTAGCAGATGCCCTTATCCAGGGCGACTTACAATTGTTACAAGATATCACATTATTTTTACATACAATTACCCATTTATACAGTTGGGTTTTTACTGGAGCAATCTAGGTAAAGTACCTTGCTCAAGGGTACAGCAGCAGTGTCCCCCACCTGGGATTGAACCCACGACCCTCCGGTCAAGAGTCCAGAGCCCTGACCACTACTCCACACTGAGTCCAGAGCCCTAACCACTACTCCACACTGCTGCCCTAAAAAACAATTTTGCTGAAGCGGTTTTCTCCCACTGCTAATTAAAAATAAAAAAGCCACCTAGCTAACAATTTCATCCCGAGGGCTGCAGTGAATCGTACTGTCTTTAAATTGGGACTTTAGTGAAGACTGCGTGTGTACGCGAGTACGTTAATTACTGTAGATAGTAATTCATAGCCAGGCAATAGCAACACATGTCACGTACAATAAAATCAACATTTTATTTGTGTCGTCGCTGTCAGTTTGAGGCGGAGCTTCACGGTCGTCATGGTGACACGGCTGAGAGAATGTTTTCCTCTGTCGCCCCGTCTGGTGCTGTCAGTGTCAGTCTCTCAGCACACAGTACAGCGAGTCGCTCAGTGACGAGGTGCAAACAGGTGATTGATCGCTCTGTGTGAGCGTTTACGAAGGTGCTGCTGAGACAACTTCTTAGAATTTAACACAGGGAGTGTAACAGATTGTATTGTGTGTGTTTTTTTGTTGTTTTTTAGGAAATTTGTTGAGAAGACAAAACTGGATTATCCTTGTGAAACAGAAGATTCAACGATGGAGCCTGTCCATATTAAACAGGAGAGACCTGTACTAGACTCAGTCCAGATTAAAGAGGAGAGTACTGTACTAGAATTAGTCCATATTAAAGAGGAGAGTCTTGTACTAGAATCAGTCCATATTAAAGAGGAGAGTCCTGTACTAGACTCAGTCCATATTAAAGAGGAGATTCCTGTCCTAGACTCAGTCCATATTAAAGAGGAGAGTCCTGTACTAGAATCAGTCCATATTAAAGAGGAGAGTCCTGTACTAGAATCAGTCCATATTAAAGATGAGAGTCCTGTACTAGAATCAGTCCATATTAAAGAGGAGAGTCCTGTACTAGAATCAGTCCATATTAAAGAGGAGAGTCCTGTACTAGAATCAGTCCATATTAAAGCGGAGAGTCCTGTACTAGAATCAGTCCATATTAAAGAGGAGAGTCCTGTCCTAGAATCAGTCCATATTAAAGAGGAGATTCCTGTCCTAGAATCAGTCCATATTAAAGAGGAGAGTCCTGTACTAGAATCAGTCTATGTTAAAGAGGAGTCTCATCATCCTAACTGTTGTGAATGCGGGGCAGATTTCAGACACCATAGCCCCATGGAACACCACCTGCGAGTTCTGAAGGTACAGCTGGGTTATCCTTGTGAAAGGCAGGATTCAGATATGGAGCTTCCTGAACTAGACCCTGTCCATGTTGAAGAGGAGGGTAACCATTTTAAAACAAGCAGCTTGCAGGGCTCTCTGTCCTGTACAGAATGTGGAAAGAGTTTCAGTCAGTTACAAAACCTGAAACTTCACCACAAAATCCACACTGGAGAGAAACAACATGTCTGTCCTGACTGTGGGAAGAGATTCAGACGTTTACAACACCTAAAACTCCACCAGCGAATCCACACTGGAGAGAAACCGCATGTCTGTGCTGACTGTGGGAAGAGTTTCAGATATTCACAAAGCCTGAAATATCACCAGCGAATCCACAGAACGGTGAAATCACATGTCTGTGCTGCCTGTGGGAAGAGTTTCAGTCAGTCAAGCACCTTGAAAACACACAAGAGAATCCACACTGGAGAGAAACAACATGTCTGTGCTGACTGTGGGAAGAGTTTCAATCATTTAAAATACCTGAAAGTTCATCAGAGAATCCACACTGGAGAGAAACCGCATGTCTGTGCTGACTGTGGGAAGAGATTCAGTCAGTTAAAAAACCTGAAAAATCATCAGAGAATCCACACTGGAGAGAAACCACATGTCTGTGCTGACTGTGGGAAGAGATTCAGTCAGTTAAAAAACCTGAAACTTCACCAGCGAATCCACACTGGAGAGAAACCGTATTCCTGTGCTGACTGTGGGAAGAGTTTCAATCAGTCAGACCACTTGAAAAGACACCAGCGAATCCACACTGGCGAGAAACCATATGTCTGTGCTGACTGTGGGAAGAGTTTCAGACTGTCAAGCGATTTGAAAATTCACCAGCGAATCCACACTGGAGAGAAACCACATGTCTGTGCTGACTGTGGGAAGAGTTTCAATCAGTCAGGCCACTTGAAAAGACACCAGCGAATCCACACAGGAGAGAAACAACATGTCTGTGCTGACTGTGGGAAGAGTTTCAGACGTTTACAAAACCTGAAATATCACCAGCGAATCCACACTGGAAGAGAAACCGCATCCGTGTCATAAATGTGAAAAAAGTTTAACCCGCGCTCAGAAATTCCAGTCGTTTTAAACAGCAGCGTAATATAGAATCTGTGAGATCTCTGGTGAATGTCTACAGATGATACAGATTCATCAATATTAAACACAGTGCTCTGAAGCCGTTACATTATAAAGTACATTCTTAGTTTGCAATCCGTTGAATATACAGACACCTCGCAGCGTTGTGTGATACGAGGTGAAGCCGAGTGCCTCCAACCCCTGAGAAGTCTGTATATTCAACATATACTGTGTGGGAAAAATTCATAGTTGTAATTGAATGTACTTTGTAAAATGACATTTCAAATCTTAAACTATGAGGCTTAAGATGCTGTGATGTTAATTAAGTGTGTCTTCCCCCAGCTTTCTCCCATAACACTCGAGATCTGCTTCAAAGGACTGGATATTAGCAACAGAGGGTCGTAAAGATTTAAATTGGTTTCAGTTCAGATTACCTGCCAGTCTGATCTAAACAAACAGAGCTGATTCTTATCTGTTAATTAAGAAAGTTTGTCTGAAAGCCAGGATACAACTTCCTATGAAGGGTTAAGAATTGCGACACCTGGTGGATACAAGGCGCCATGACTTTCAACCCATGAAATGAATTGTTATCCTGAAACATAAGTGAATGAAACTGACATTTTTATCCTTCTGTGATCAATATAACTAGCTAGCAGAAAATGAAGTTTTGTTCTATACATATTTCGAATCCTGTTCTCTCTCTCTCTCTCTCTCTCTCTCTATGGAGGAGGGTCGCTCCCTGTGTTAATGAAGCGTCCTTCAAACTTTGTAAGCCAATGAAAGGACTGATTTCGGTCAGGGATTCGCTTCCTGTTTTACCCGGAAGTCATTGGATCTCCAAAGTAAACTCCTCTTTGGGCGCTATATTTAAATCAAAACATGCATGAACTAGTTCTCTTGGATTCAGACTCATCTCGCCATGAAGTAACCATTGAGCCTTCGCTTGCAATGGGGACCCATCCAAGCATCGTACGTATCTTCATCCTGAAGAAGACTCCTCGCCGCTACATCCTGCAACTCCACATGTTACAAAGAAGACAACTGCATTCCAACAAGGACCACGTCTCCAGAATAAGTGTTACGATTCAAAGACTTTGAGAGTAAAATACTGTGTTTGTGTAGAAAAATCTACATGCAAACCAGAAGTAAAAACATTGAACTCAGAGTAACACTTTGTGAGATTAAAAACACAAGCGATTCTACTCTGAACAATTGAAACCAGATAAGACTTTCACTGCACGTCAGAACCATTGAAACATTGATTGAGTTTATCTACAAGTTCTGAAGTAACTCTAGATTACAGCTTCATACTAAATGCAATTGAAGCTGCTTCCCAACTGAACTTGTTGAAACAAAAATGTTTGGGGCAGCAGTGTAGAGTAGTGGTTAGGGCTCTGGACTCTTGACCGGAGGGTCGTGGGTTCAATCCCAGGTGGGGGACACTGCTGCTGTACCCTTGAGCAAGGTACTTTACCTAGATTGCTCCAGTAAAAACCCAACTGTATAAATGGGTAATTGTATGTAAAAATAATGTGATATCTTGTAACAATTGTAAGCCGCCCTGGATAAGGGCGTCAGCTAAGAAATAAATAATAATAATAATAATAATAATAATAATAATAATAATAATAATAATAATAATAATAATAATAAAAATGGCGTCTTCATTCGAACCCACACAACAGACGCTGCTTCACCCCGTCACTGTGTGTAATGTGCGTGAATCCTGCGTGTGCGTGTACGGAAACACACTGAAGACAGCGTGCTCATGAAAATATGTGTTTCAGTGTTTGATTCCTGCTGTACTTATAATTCTGATACCTTGATTTATAACTTGTCATTTTTTAACTGACAGATCAGCTGCTAACCTTTATTAATGTTTTATATAATTAATACAACTATAATCTGTGTGCTTGTTTTAAATAAAATAATCTCATGTTTTCATGTATCACCACCGATATTATTATTATTATTATTATTATTATTATTATTATTATTATTATAATTATAATTATTAATAAACACTGAAAGTTAATCGAGTATAAAAATGCGTCTGTTTTCTTGATTATACGGTAAACTGCCACAGAGCTGATCCCCTATTGGTTAGGAGAGCCCCAGCGCGTCCAATCACCGGAGGGCTCCTCGGTTCGGAATGACCCCGCAGCCAATGGCAGGCGAGAGAGGGGGCGGGTTTGTTTTCGCTTCGGTCCCTCACAATATTCTTCCCTGAAGGAGAGAGAGGAGGCCGGAGAGGCTGAATTAACGAGTAAGATTTTAAATATAAATTCATTTTATTACATTTGTTAACCGGTACAGACTCTTACATTTGATCAGTTCTACTGAACACAGTTTGTTTCGTGTAATAATATTTTCAGAAAGCGGGTCGTTTTGTTCCCGTGGATGATGATAATAATTGTATCTCACACACGCAGGCCCACCGAGAGGGCAGCCGCTAGAAAAACTAAAAAAAACTAAAAAAACAAAACTTAAAAAATCAATTCCGGTCAATTAATATCAAACATTTAAACATTTTTAAAAACGCGTAACCGCTCGAGCCCTCCGCGCTGCGCGGGAGCGTTCGCGTTCGCGCGCGCCGCCCCCACGTAAACAAACAAGCCGTCCTTGTTGTTTCCGGTGTGAGGCTGCGCTCCGCTCCGCTGCAGACTCGACAGTCCTGAACACTGAACCGATGCGCTTCTGTGCGAGGCTAATGTACGCGCTGTGCAAATACCAGCCATGCATTAGAAACATACAGAGAGAAACGCTGCCTGTGTGTTTATGACTCGCACTGTCAGTGCACGCCTCAGTCCTGCTCTAGGAAAGCATTTGTTGAATAAGTTGCTCTGTCAGTCTTCATGTTATTTCTCAGCTCTGTACTGTAGTGAAGCTCGGACCCTGGAAAGGAGGGGGAGCGCTGTGTATTATTGGGTTGAACTGAAGTACTGTTTTTATTGAAAGGGTATCCCAGCTACAGTACCGCTTGACAGCGCTCGGTGGAGCTGCGTGATGACGTCATCACCAACGTGCTTTCACAGGTTAAGGGTTATGCAGTGCTTGAAAATTTAACGGTTAAATCTAAGTTTGCCTACATGAATACAAGTTGACTTGTTTATAACGCGGTGTGTCTTGCACAAGGGATGGTTGTTTGTGGAGAAAACATTCATGAATCTGGTTACATGCAGCTGATGCTTCTAGGTTATAAAGATCACACAATCGTCTCGTTTGCTTGTGCCCGTGTTTGCAATAACACTGGTAAAGCACTTTTGGTCAAATAAGCTTCACAACCTGTTTTGCTTTTGTTTCCTGTTTATTCTTCAAAATTAATTTATTTAAATGAAAATTCCAAATCAGGGCTGTTCACTCTTTGGAGCCAGTGGCTCCTCTGCCAAATCCAGTTGCTGGAGCCCCTTCAGGAGCAAGTTGGTTGCTATCATATTCAACTGCTTAAAATACAGCAACTTTCTCAGACACTGAAGTCCTGATCTGACAGCATGCTGCAGCTCCCGTGCTCAGTGTTAGTGGAGTCCTGATCTGACAGCATGCTGCAGCTCCCATGCTCAGTGTTAGTGGAGTCCTGATCTGACAGCATGCTGCAGCTCCCATGCTCAGTGTTAGTGAAGTCCTGATCTGACAGCACGCTGCAGCTCCCATGCTCAGTGTTAGTGAAGTCCTGATCTGACAGCACGCTGCAGCTCCCATGCTCAGTGTTAGTGGAGTCCTGATCTGACAGCATGCTGCACCTCCCATGCTCAGTGTTAGTGAAGTCCTGATCTGACAGCACGCTGCAGCTCCCATGATCAGTGTTAGTGAAGTCCTGATCTGACAGCATGCTGCAGCTCCCATGCTCAGTGTTAGTGGAGTCCTGATCTGACAGCACGCTGCAGCTCCCATGCTCAGTGTTAGTGGAGTCCTGATCTGACAGCACGCTGCAGCTCCCATGCTCAGTGTTAGTGGAGTCCTGATCTGACAGCATGCTGCAGCTCCCATGCTCAGTGTTAGTGAAGTCCTGATCTGACAGCACGCTGCAGCTCCCATGCTCAGTGTGAGTGAAGTCCTGATCTGACAGCATGCTGCAGCTCCCATGCTCAGTGTTAGTGGAGTCCTGATCTGACAGCACGCTGCAGCTCCCATGCTCAGTGTTAGTGGAGTCCTGATCTGACAGCATGCTGCAGCTCCCATGCTCAGTGTTAGTGGAGTCCTGACCTGACAGCATGCTGCAGCTCCCATGCTCAGTGTTAGTGAAGTCCCGATCTGACAGCACGCTGCAGCTCCCATGCTCAGTGTTAGTGAAGTCCTGATCTGACAGCATGCTGCAGCTCCCATGCTCAGTGTTAGTGAAGTCCTGATCTGACAGCATGCTGCAGCTCCCATGCTCAGTGTTAGTGAAGTCCTGATCTGACATTTGTCATATTTTCATAAGCACAATCTGAGAGCTGCATGTAGTGAATGGCAGTTTTCTTTTACTGCAATCAGATAAGTAGTTTTTTTTTCTCTTGAGGAACACTAAGCGGTCTCCATGTCCTGGTTTGAGTGCACTTCTCTGTGCTGTCCCTACATCTCCAGCAGTGGAGAACACTCTGTCAGCAGAGTCTGCTCTCTGGGATGCACACTAAGCGTTCTCCATGTCCTGGTTTGAGTGCACTTCTCTGTGCTGTCCCCACATCTCCAGCAGTGGAGAACACTCTGTCAGCAGAGTCTGCTCTCTGGGATGCACACCAAGCGTTCTCCATGTCCTGGTTTGAGTGCACTTCTCTGTGCTGTCCCTACATCTCCAGCAGTGGAGAACACTGTCAGCAGAGTCTGCTCTCTGGGATGCACAGGTAACACTTTGCCAGCGCGAACTCCACATAGTTCTGAATGATTTTGTGTTTCTCGTGCAGGCTGTGCAAGAAAAGTTTCCAAACGAGAGGAGGCCATTCGGCCCATCTTGCTCGTTTGGTTGTTAGTAGCTTATTGATCCCAGAATCTCATCAAGCAGCTTCTTGAAGGATCCCAGAGTGTCAGCTTCAACAACGTTACTGGGGAGTTGGTTCCAGACCCTCACAATTCTCGCCCCTTTATCTAATTTCCATTTGTGAACCCTGGTCCTTGTTTCTTTTTTCAGGTCAAAGAAGTCCCCTGGGTCGATATTGTCCATACCTTTTAGGATTTTGAATGCTTGAATCAGATCTCTTCTTTGTTCAAGACTGAACAGATTCAATTCTTTTAGCCTGTCTGCATATGACATGCCTTTTAAACCCGGGATAATTCTGGTCGCTCTTCTTTGCACTCTTTCTAGAGCAGCAATATCCTTTTTGTAACAAGGTGACCAGAACTGAACACAATATTCTAGGTGAGGTCTTACTAATGCATTGTAAAGTTTTAACGTTACTTCCCTTGATTTAAATTCAACACTTCTCACACTATATGGACTCTTTCAAATGGACTCTCAGATTGGTTGTGTTCCCTGAATGCTTGATTCGAGCCTCATACACAGTGTCACTCTTCTCAAGAGACCACACTGGATTTTCTAAACCGTCTGGAAGCAGGTTCGATTGCAGCATCGCCCTCCTTTATAAATGGATGAGATTGTCAGCATTAATGACCTCCGCTCAGCTGCTGGTACAGAAGAATCTAGTGTCTCACGGCCCCACGTGTTGCTACAGCTGTTTAAATAACGTACCTGTTAGTTTTCATTGTTAAAATCCTGACAGCGTTTTACACATGGAACTTTTAAAGTCTGTTTCAAAGCTCTTTTCAAAAAGTCTGCTCTAGTGCACTGATAGTTTAAGGGTTATTGTCGAACAGGAAACACAGTGATAACAATCCTTGATGTGGTACGGATCAGAAAAGCCAGATCACTTGTTATGTGTGATTTAGAGAACAGCTCTCAAACCCCAGTGCACTGGAGCAGACATTTTGAAAAGAGCTTTGTGGTTTACTGAGTGGGTAAACGTATGGGTGATTTTTATACATGTTTGAATATTTCTCTGTTTAGAACTGTCTTTGTTTCTGTGATTTTGATCCATCTCTCCTTCCTCCTTGTTATAGAAAGTCTCCTTCATCTCACTCAGTGCAGCACATTTGTGAACATGGTAATGAATGGAGTCTGGAGTTGGCAAGGCAAGTTCATAGAATTTAACAAAGAGATTGTAACAGATTGTATTTTATGTTTTTCAGGAAATGTGTTCAGAAGACAAAACTGGATTATCCTTGTGAAAGAGAAGATTCAACGATGGAGCCTGTCCATATTAAACAGGAGAGTCACATACTAGAATCAGTCCATATTAAAGAGGAGAGTCCTGTGCTAGAATCAGTCCATATTAAAGAGGAGAGTCCTGTACTAGAATCAGTCCATGTTAAAGAGGAGAGTCCTGTACTAGAATCAGTCCATATTAAAGAGGAGAGTCCTGTACTAGAATCAGTCCATATTAAAGAGGACAGTCCTGAACTAGAATCAGTCCATATTAAAGAGGAGAGTCCTGTACTAGAATCAGTCCATATTAAAGAGGAGAGTCCTGTACTAGAATCAGTCCATATTAAAGAGGAGAGTCCTGTACTAGAATCAGTCCATATTAAAGAGGAGAGTCCTGTACTAGAATCAGTCCATATTACAGAGGAGAGTCCTGTACTAGAATCAGTCCACATTAAAGAGGAGAGTCCTGAACTAGACCCTGTCCATGTTGAAGAGGAGGGTAACCATTTTAAAACAAGCAGCTTGCAGGGTTCCCTGTCCTGTACAGAATGTGGAAAGAGTTTCAGTCAGTTACAAAACCTGAAACTTCACCAGCGAGTCCACACTGGAGAGAAACCATATGTCTGTCCTGACTGTGGGAAGAGTTTTAGTCAGGCAAGCAACTTACAAACACACCAGCGAATCCACACAGGAGTGAAACCACATGTGTGTGCTGACTGTGGGAAGAGTTTCAGTCAGTTACAAAACCTGAAACGTCACCAGCGAATCCACACTGGAGAGAAACCTTATGACTGTGCGGACTGTGGGAAGAGATTCAGTCAGTTACAAAACCTGAAACTTCACCAGCAAATCCACACTGGAGAGAAGCAACATGTCTGTGCTGACTGTGGGAAGAGTTTCAGTCAGTTACAAAGCCTGAAACGTCATCAGAGATCTCACACAGGGGAGAGACCACATGTCTGTGCTGACTGTGGAAAGAGTTTCAGTAACTCAAGCTATTTGAAGAGACACCAGCGAATTCACACAGGAGAGAAACCGTATTTGTGTATTAAGTGTGGGAGAAGTTTCAATCAGTTAGTAAACCTTAAAAAACACCTGACAATCCACACTGGAGAGAAGCCATATCACTGTGCTGAGTGTGGGAAGAGTTTCAGTCTGTTACAAAACCTGAAACTTCATCAGAGAATCCACACAGGAGAGAAACCATATGTCTGTGCTGACTGTGGGAAGAGTTTCAATCAATTACAAAACCTGAAACTTCACCAGCGAATCCACACAGGAGAGAAACCGTATGTCTGTGCTGACTGTGGGAAGAGTTTCAATCAATTACAAAACCTGAAACTTCATCAGAGAATCCACACTGGAGAGAAACCGTATGTCTGTGCTGACTGTGGGAAGAGTTTCAGTCAGTCACGCAACTTGAAAATGCACCAGCGAATCCACACGGGAGTGAATCCTTATCACTGCCCTCACTGTGGGAAGTCTTTTACTGCTTCCAGTTCTCTTAAAAGACACAAATGCAAGTTGTGAAAGTTTAGTCAGAATGTGAGTGTGTGTTCATTCACCCGCACTCAGAAATTCCAGTCTTTTTAAACAGCAGCTCAATATAAGAACTTATAATGTTAGTTTATTGACTTCATGAGCTAGGATATCGAGGTATTAATGATAAATATTATATCTTCATAAATACACACAACAACAGGCACCCTGAAGGGACATATTGCATTTATAATCCAGGTCAAACTGTGGAATTGAAAGAAAAAAACAGAAATATTTTCTAGGGCATATTTTATTAAATATCCTTCCACCAATAAAAGGACCAAAAAGTAGTCCCGTTTATAACTTTGAACTAAACACTAAGCAAAGCTGAGTAAATGTATCTAATTGAAACACGCACAAATAAGTACATATTTATTTTTGTTCTGTTGAATTGTACAAAGTCTCCACCAGGCGGCGCTGTTGAGCAATTGTTTAATTAGCCCTTTGTACTTGTTTTCAGTTCCGAAACAGCTGCAGTCCTTATTCTGAAATGTTCTGGCTAACTTGAAATCTGCATTTCTTTAAGAGCTGACAAGTAAAAAGGTCTGCTTATGCAACTAGCAATTCAATTCAAGGTCTCGTTCAGTAATCGAGAGCTCAGTTGGAATGAAAACCAGCTGACACAGCAGAGGGGGCTCAGGACCGGGGTTGAGAGAACCCCTGTGCTAGAAGGTGTTTGGTTTTTTTTTTTGCTGTAGTCCAGTGATAGTCAAATCTGGCCTTCAAGATCCATTCTAGTCCAGGTTTTGACCCCCCCAAGTAGGTTCTAAAATAGTTAATTTATCTTGTTAATTAATTAATTAATTAATTCAGGACATTAATGTTCTGCTATTTTTTTAATTATATCCTGCTCGTTTTCTTGACAGAGAACAAACTTATTCAAATATTTTATCATATCAACAGGGCAGCAGTGTGGAGTAGTGGTCAGGGCTCTGGACTCTTGACCAGAGGGTCGTGGGTTCACTCCCAGGTGGGGGGCACTGCTGCTGTACCCTTGAGCAAGGTACTTTACCTAGATTACTCCAGTAAAAACCCAACTGTATAAATGGGTAATTGTATGTAAAATAATGTGATATCTGTATAATGTGAAATAATGTATAATGTGATATCTTGTAACAATTGTAAGTCGCCCTGGATAAGGGCGTCTGCTAAGAAATAAATAAATAATAATCAAACGCTAGTCCTTTGAGGGTAAAGACTGCCCCGCGCCGCATGGGAAAGAGAATTTTATTACAGGATAACACATACAAGCCACATGTTGATTGTTCTGTTGTTTACTGTCGTAACTTCTCATTAAAGCCTCTGGGATTTGGCTTTTGAAATGCATTTTTATTTACTGTGTAGCTTTTATAAAAAGTGAATGCTTTAGGTCTTACAGCGTATGCCTTGTCATTATTAATTATTATTATTATTATTATTATTTATTTCTGAGCAGACGCCCTTATCCAGGGCGACTTACAGTCGTAAACAAAAATACATTTCAAGAAGTACAAGTAACAACAAGTAATAATACAATTAAGAGCAAGATAAAATACAATGGCTTTGGTTCTGGCAAGTACAAGTATATGACAAAATACGATTCAATAACGGAGCAGATAACAGTGTCAGTGAGAGTTACATCAGGATATAATTGAATACAAAACACTACAGATTGAATAACACTTGTTGAGCATGCAGTGTTCTATACATGGTGCAGGTTTCCTTCAGTGTTGTGATGGGACGGTCACATGCAGACCCCTCGTGAAGCCTGTCCTGTCCTCATCCCTCATATCTATCTAGCTAGCTATTTGAGGACCTCAATCATAAATGCTTTCTTTAGTACTCAGAACAGGCAATAAATAAACTCAACACATAAAAATGATTACGTTTATTAAGTAGAGCAGGAATAAAACATTTTCACGAGCACGCGGTCTTCCGTGTGTTTCTGTACACAAGTTACCAGCTGATCAGCCAGTTAATAAAATGACAAGGAAATGTTGGTTAATTTATAGAATAGCCGGTTCATTTATAAAGTGACAAACGGCTAATAATACCTTGTATCACTGTCATGTATAATACAAACACATGAGCTAATACACTCATTTAAATGCGAGGATTACCTTTCCAGATACCAGACTGAATAATCTCTCTCCCATTGAAATGAATGACAAACCTCTCCCTGCTATTCTCACGTCTCCCAGTAGATGGCGCCAGGCCTCCACGCAAGTACTGGCTGCAGGAAAACGACACAGCGCCGGTGTAACAAATCTGCGTGCAGTTTCACAGTCAATACGATTGCATGGGTGCGTGTTTAATACATTGTTCCACTAGACTTCAGTTTAACAGTATTTTTGCTTCAGTCTAATCAATCGCGGTAAACCACTGAATCTACAATTGGATAAGAGCTTCTACAGAAACTACAATATTATTCCTGAGTGAATGTTTGCTACATTCTACCAGAGTTCAGCTTTCTGTGCAGAACTAGTTCATCAGAAACTAGACTGATGGCTTCCCAGTTAGTTTACATTCCCCATTCTAGTTCCAGGCAGGCAGAACATTGCTTAAATTACTGGCTTTATTGTATTCTAAACTCTTTTCAGAATGTAGTAAACTAACACAGACACCCAGAAGAAGTACTCATAACAGGCAAAAAGAAACTCAACACATGAAAATGATTACATTTATTAAGACTCACAAAACTAATAAGAATACAGAAGTTAGAAATCAAGGTATCAGAATTATAAGTATAGCAGGAATCAAACACTAAAACACATGTTTTCATGAGCACGCTGTCTTCCGTGTGTTTCCGTACACGCACACGCAGGATTCACGCACATTACACACAGTGACGGGGTGAAGCAGCGTCTGTTGTGTGGGTTCGAATGAAGACGCCATTTTTGTTTCAGCATGTTCAGTTGGGAAGCAGCGTCAATTGCATTTAGTATGAAGTTGCAGGGCTGCCAGGAAGGGTCCGTTTGGACCTTGGAAGGTTCGGAACACGTTGCCATGGTACTCCTTAGCGGTGACGTCACCATAGCGACTTGATTAGATCCGACTGAGAATCCTACAGGTAACCCACCTATAAACAGAATAAAACATTCCAGACGTTACACAGAACAGCAAGCGTGTTTTTATCATTTAAATTCAAACAGAAAGTGCCACGTTTATTATTATTATTATTATTATTATTATTATTATTATTATTATTAATTATTATTTTATTATTATTATTTATTTCTTTCTTAGCAGACACCCTTATCCAGGGCGACTTACAATTGTTACAAGATATCACATTATTTTTTACATACAATTACCCATTTATACAGTTGGGTTTTTTACTGGAGCAATCTAGGTAAAGTACCTTGCTCAAGGGTACAGCAGCAGTGTCCCCCACCTGGGATTGAACCCACGACCCTCCGGTCAAGAGTCCAGAGCCCTAACCGTTTTCGAAATTCAAATTATTAGCATTGGCGTGTATTCTGTGTGTTTCAAACATGTTCTACCGCAGCACTTCTCTCGCGCTGTCTTGTCCACGGGGTATTCAGTACATATTTCACTGAAGCATTGTGAGCGCTACAGGGAGCCCCCAGTGCTTTGGGTGCTGTACCCTGTTCCATACACAGCAGCGGTGCCATGCAGAGTTGATACGTAGAACGCTTTGGTCGTGGATTTTAATACAACCACTTGTGTTTACATAACATGCATTATACAAATCAAAAGATTCAAACGGGGTTCTGTTATTATTATTATTATTTGTTTATTTAGCAGACACCTTTATCCAAGGCGACTTACAGAGACTCGGGTGTGTGAACTATGCATCAGCTGCAGAGTCACTTACAACTACGTCTCACCCGAAAGACGGAGCACAAGGAGGTTAAGTGTCAGTCCCTGACCACATTCCGGCACCTCCTTAAGACTCACCTCATCAGACAGCACCTGTAGAACTCCTCTGTCTTTATCCTGGGACACTATCACCCTTCCTTAAATGTGCTTTACTTGCCCCCTATTTTACTGCATGTAATCCTGTACTTCAGAGTACTGTAATCTGCCAAGTGTTTAATCTGTAGTACTTTGTATTTAATCATATCCTGATGTAACTATCACTATTTAATCATATCCTGATGTAACTATCACTATTATCTGCTGTATTATTGAATTGTGGTTTGTCACACTTGAACAAAAGTTATTGTATTTCTTGCTCTTATTGTATTACTTGTATTGTAACACTTGAAATGTATTTGCTTACGATTGTAAGTCGCCCTGGATAAGGGCGTCTGCTAAGAAATAAATAATAATAATAATAATAATAATAATAATAATAATAGACATGCTCAGGGTCACACAATGAGTCAGTGGCTGAGGTGGGATTTGAACCGGGGACCTCCTGGTTACAAGCCCTTTTCTTTAACCACTGGACCACACAGCCTCTGTTAACAGAGTTCTAGATTTTTGTAGTCACTAGTGACTAATCCTTTCTAAAAACATTAGTCACTCCAGATATTCAGGAGTCACTACTGGCGCACAGCTCAAGTCTTCAAGGGTGCTTTGAGTCCTGTTTTTTTTATGTTATACCTTAAATCACTGTATTGACCAAAACAATTATTTAATTAAACCATTTTAATAATGCTCTACAGTTTAAATAAATTGGTAATTTACAACTGTAAAGTGTTAGAACATTAAAACTCAAGAACCAGATTTATTTGCCCTGAAAAGCAACATACAGACACAGAACGCATTATGAATTACTTATACCATGTATGTCTTTTTACAATAAAAAGTAAAAAAAAAACAGTGTTAGAATATTATATACAACCCATGGAAACAGAGTTTTGCAATCAGGCTGAAACTTTGCTGCTTGTTTTCTTTTTCTGTTATCTGACGCTTGTGAGCTTAGTTTGTTCTTTTTTTTCTGGTGTTCCGAATCCAAGTCTTCATTTTCTACAACGTGTTGTTCTGGTTGTTCTGTTTGTCATTGAAACAAATAAATATCGACTTGCAGGCATGAACGCACACAGGAAATAAAATAAGTTAAAGACTAGGCGTTTAGTTTTTAAAATGTCTTTTTTGTACCCCAGACAGACTGCAGTAACCGCCCGACTGTTTATATTACATTTAAACAACAGGGCTTATTTAAAATGTACATATTTAATATGTAAATGAGCCATGTGTGCACTGAACGCTGTTACAGCGCGTCAGTCTGGTGTTAGCGATTAAACGTTGATTACATGACAAAAGTTTGCAATATATTGGCAAGCGGTACTGAATAAAATGCGTTGTCTGCCATTTCAGATTTTTTTCTCGAGTACCCCAGTTTGAAAACTGCTAGAAGAAACCACATTACCAACAGATACAGTTTAATAGTAGTAGTATTTAAATGCCGTTGTCCTGACTGGTAAATTCTTCCAGCTTCCCCTTTTATTTTGACAATTTCCATATAGGGCAGTAGTGTGGAGTAGTGGTTAGGGCTCTTGACTCTTGTCTAGAGGGTTATGGGTTCAATCCCAGGTGGGGGACACTGCTGCTGTACCCTTGAGCAAGGTACTTTACCTAGATTGCTCCAGTAAAACCCAACTGTATAAATGGGTAATTGAAGGTAAAAATAATGTGATATCTTGTAACAATTGTAAGTCGCCCTGGATAAGGGCGTCTGCTAAAAAATAAATAATAATAATAAAAAATGACATTTTTATCTTGACATTTTTCATTCTTAGCCACCAAGTAAATATTTTAGACAGTTTTCAAAACAATTGTTGCTTTATTTTTACACGTTGGTGTTGTTGATAATATGATAAACGAGTATATCTGCTTCAGGTTACACAGAACACTACAAATAAAATGTCAAATATACACTGTGTATTTCGTTGGTTTTGTGGATTTGCTATGTTTTTAACTTATTCTAATACTGCACATAATGATATGGTTTTGAAAATGCTACTTACCAAAACCATGCTGCACGTGAACTGTATTACATAATATTTATTCCGATTCCAGTGGTGTTTTCTCAATGCAAGATGTATTGTAGGCATATATATAGTGCCGTATAAAACCACATACACTGTATATATATCATTTTATCATGCTCGATAGGCCTACTGGCGAAATGGTCAAAAGACAGTTGGTGCTTAACACATATGGAATAATTTTGGCCCTGAATTTTAGCATTTTTGGTCATAGAAAAGACACATTTCACATATTCTATAACGTTACTGTAGGCTTTTTTTGTTTTTTTAGTCGATGCGGTTTTCGTTTCACAAATCTTCTGCACGCAGTATTTTTAAGCACAACTATAATAACCTACATTTCAACAGTCACTGCCGAAGCTGATTACTTATTCTTCCAGAAGTAATGGTCGGGTGTAACAGGGATACGAGGTTATATTTGCGCAATATGAAACTGAGGCGCTGATTGGCTGACTGCATTTACGTCGCCTACCACGGGATGAGAACGTTGCAGAGTCAATGAATCGATGAGGCCGAGGCGCTGATCTGATCTGAAGCAGTGACTCTATGGTTTAGCGATCCCTTCTTTTGAAGAAAGAGACGTCGTGTGTGACTTTAACAAAAGGGTTTTTTATAGTACAAACAGAAACGATCGTCACTAGTGACGATTCCACTTTTTTTTTTTGTCGTCACTTTCAAAAAACATTCGCAAATTACGAGAGTGACGAGCGACAGCGAAACCCCTGATCTCAAGCTGTATATCCATCTGAAACACTTACCACAGTCAGCACAGACATTTCACAGTGATGTGGAATTGTGGGTTCTCTCCTGCGACAGACATGTGGTTCGTCTCCACTGTGGATTCGCTGGTGTATTTTCAAGTCACCTGACTGTCTGAAACTCTTCCCACAGTCATGACAGCGATGTGGCTTCTCTCCTGTGTGAATTAACTGGTGGGTTTTAAGGTTAGCTAACTGATTGAAACTCTTCCCACATTTACTACACAGATAAGGTTTATCTCCTGTGTGAATCCGCTGGTGTCTCTTCACATAGCTTGACTTACTGAATCTCTTCCCACAGTCAGTACAGACATGCGGTTTCTCTCCAGTGTGGATTCGCTGGTGAAGTTTCAGACCTTGTAAATCTCTGAAACTCTTCCCACAGTCAGCACAGACATACGGTTTCTCTCCAGTGTGGATTCGCTGGTGAAGTTTCAGGTTTTGTAAATGTCTGAAATTCTTCCCACACTCAGCACAGAAATACGGTTTCTCTCCTGTGTGGATTCGCTGGTGAAGTTTTAGGCTTTGTGAACATCTGAAACTCTTCCCACAGTCAGCACAGACATGTGGTTTCTCTCCAGTGTGGATTAGCTGGTGAAGTTTCAGATGTTGTAAACGTATGAAACTCTTCCCACAGTCAGCACAAACATGTGGTTTCTCTCCAGTGTGGATTAGCAGGTGAAGTTTCAGGTTTTGTGACTGTCTGAAACTCTTTCCACATTCTGTACAGGACAGAGAGCCCTGCAAGCTGCTTGTTTTAAAATGGTTACCCTCCTCTTCAACATGGACAGGGTCTAGTTCAGGACTCTCCTCTTTAATATGGACTGATTCCAGTACAGGACTCTCCTCTTTAATATGGACTGATTCTAGTACAGGACTCTCCTGTTTAATATGGACTGATTCCAGTACAGGACTCTCCTCTTTAATATGGACTGATTCTAGTACAGGACTCTCCTGTTTAATATGGACTGATTCTAGTACAGGACTCTCCTGTTTAATATGGACTGATTCTAGTACAGGACTCTCCTGTTTAATATGGACTGATTCTAGTACAGGACTCTCCTGTTTAATATGGACTGATTCTAGTACAGGACTCTCCTCTTTAATATGGACAGGCTCCATCGTTGAATCTTCTCTTTCACAAGGATAATCCAGTTTTGTTTTCTGAAAAAAAATACAATCTGTTACAATCAATTTCTTAAATTCTATGAACTTGCCTTACCAACTTCAGACTCCATTCATTACCATGCTCACAAAGGAGGCTGTGTGGTCCAGTGGTTAAAGAAAAGGGCTTGTAACTAGGAGGTCCCCGGTTCAAATCCCACCTCAGCCACTGACTCATTGTGTGACCCTGAGCAAGTCACTTCACCTCCTTGTGCTCCGTCTTTCGGGTGAGACGTAGTTGTAAGTGACTCTGCAGCTGATGCATAGTTCACACACCCTAGTCTCTGTAAGCCGCCTTGGATAAAAGCGTCTGCTAAATAAATAAATGTGCTGCACTGAGTGAGATGAAGGTGATTTTCTATAACAAGGAGGAAGGAGACACAGACCAAAATCACAGAAACAAAGACAGTTCTAAACAGATAAATATTCAAACGTGAAAACTGACAGCAACTTATTCAACAAATCCACACTTCCAAATAGAAACTAGTGAGAAATGCTTTCCTAGAGCAGGACTGAGGCGTGCACTGGCAGTGCGAGTCATAAACACACAGGCAGCGTTTCTCTCTGTATGTTTCTAATGCATGGCTGGTATTTGCACAGCGCGTACATTAGCCTCGCACAGAAGCGCATCGGTTCAGTGTTCAGGACTGTCGAGTCTGCAGCGGAGCGGAGCGCAGCCTCACACCGGAAACAGAAAGGACGGCTTGTTTGTTTACGTGGCGGCGGCGCGCGCGAACGCAAACGCTCCCGCGCGGCGCGGAGGGCTCGAGCGGTTACGCGTTTTTAAAAATGTTTAAATGTTTGATATTAATTGACCGGAATTGATTTTTTAAGTTTTGTTTTTTTAGTTTTTTTTTTGTTTTTCCAGCGGCTGCCCTCTCGGTGGGCCTGCGTGTGTGTGAGATACAATTATTATCATCATCCACGGGAACAAAACGACCCGCTTTCTGAAAATATTATTACACGAAACAAACTGTGTTCAGTAGAACTGATCAAATGTAAGAGTCTGTACCGGTTAACAAAATGAATACAATTAATTTATATTTAAAATCTTACTCGTTAATTCAGCCTCTCCGGCCTCCTCTCTCTCCTTCAGGGAAGAATATTGTGAGGAACCGAAGCGAAAACAAACCCGCCCCCTCTCTCGCCTGCCATTGGCTGCGGGGTCATTCTGAAACAGGGAGTCCTCCGGTGATTGGACGCGCTGGGGCTCTTCTAACCAATAGGGGATCAGCTCTGTGGCAGTTTACCGTATAATCAAGAAGACAGGCGCATTTTTATACTCGAGTACCGTTAAGTATAATAATAATAATAATAATAATAATAATAATAATAATGCGGTGATATATGAAAACAGGAGATTAATGTATTCATTCAAAACAAACACACAAGTAATAGTTTTATTAATTATATTAAAAATGTATAAAAGTTACCAGCTGATCAGCAAGTTAATAAAATGACAAGGGAATGTTGGTTCATTTATAGAATAGCCGATTCATTTATAAAGTTACAATTGGCAAATAATACCTTGTATCACTGTCATGTATAATACAAACACATGAGCTAATACACTCATTTAAATGCGAGGATTACCTTTCCAGATACCAGACTGAATAATCTCTCTCCCATTGAAATGAATGCAACCCTCTCCCTGCTATTCTCACGTCTCCCAGTAGATGGCGCCAGGACTCCACGCAAGTACTGTCTGCAGGAAAACGACACAGCGCCGGTGAAACAGATCTGCGTGTAGTTTCACAGTCAATACGATTGCATGGGTGCATGTTTAACACATTGTTCCACTAGACTTCAGTTTAACAGTGTTTTTACTTCAGTCTAATCAATCGTGGGAAACCACTGAATCTACAATTGGATAAGAGCTCCTACAGAAACTACAATATTATTCCTGAGTGAATGTTTGCTACATTCTACCAGAGTTCAGCTTTCTGTGCAGAACTAGTTCATCAGAAACTAGATTGATGACTTTCCAGTTAGTTTACATTCTCCATTCTAGTTCCAGGCAGGCAGAACACTGCTTAAATTACTGGCTTTATTGTATTCTAAACTCTGGAAGAATGTAGTAAACTAACACAGACACCCAGAACAAGTACTCATAACAGGCACAAAGAAACTCAACACATAAAAATGATTACATTTATTAAGACTCACAAAACTAAAAAGAATACAGAACTTGGAAATCAAGGTATCAGAATTATAAGTATAGCAGGAATAAAACATTGAAACACATGTTTTCATGAGCACGCTGTCTTCAGTGTGTTTCCGTACACGCACACGCAGGATCCACGCACATTACACACAGTGACGGGGTGAAGCAGCGTCTGTTGTGTGGGTTCGAATGAAGACACCATTTTTGTTTCAACAAGTTCAGTTAGGAAGCAGCTTCAATTGCATTTAGTATTAGAGAGAGAGAGAGAGAGAGAGAGAGAGAGAGAGAGAGAACATGATTCAAAACATGTATAGAACAAAACTTCATTTTGTGCTCGCTAGTTATATTGATCACAGAAGGATAAAAATGTCAGTTTCATTCACTTGTGTTTCAGGATAACAATTCATTTCATGGTTGAAAGTCATGGCGCCTCGTATCCAACAGGTGTCGCAATTCTTAAACCTTTATAGGAAGGAAGTTGTATCCTGGCTTTCAGACAGACTTTCTTAATTAACAGATAAGAATCAGCTCTGTTTGTTTAGACCAGACTGGCAGGTAATCTGAACTGAAAGCAACTTAAATCTTTATGACCCTCTGTTATTAATATCCAGTCCTTTGAAGCAGATCTCGAATGTTATGGGAGAAGGTTGGCTGAAGACACACTTAATTAACATCACAGCATCTGAAGCCTCAAAGTTTCAGATTTGAAATGTCATTTTATAAAGTACATTCAATTACAACTATGAATTTCTCCCACGGTGTATGCGTTGAATATACAGACTTCTCAGGGGTTGGAGGCACTCGGCTTCACCTCGTATCACACAACGCTCCGAGGCGTCTGTATATTCAATGGATTGCAAACTAAGAATGTACTTTATAATGTAACGGCTTCAGAGCACTGTGTTTAATATTGATAAATCTTTATCATCTGTAGACATTCACCAGAGATCTCACAGATTCTATATTACGCTGCTGTTTAAAACGACTGGAATTTCTGAGCGCGGATTAAACTTTTTTAACATTTACTAAACGGATGCGGTTTCTCTTCCAGTGTGGATTCGCTGGTGTCTTTTCAGGTTTTGTAACGCATTGAAACTCTTCCCACAGTCAGCACAGACATATGGTTTCTCTCCAGTGTGGATTCTCTGGTGTGTTTTCAAGGTGCCTGACTGATTGAAACTCTTCCCACAGTCAGCACAGACATACGGTTTCTCTCCAGTGTGCATTCGCTGGTGATATTTCAGGCTTTTTGAATCTCTTAATCTCTTCCCACAGTCAGCACAGTGATATGGTTTCTCTCCAGTGTGGATATGCTGGTGATATTTCAGGCTTTGTGAATCTCTGAATCTCTTCCCACAGTCAGCACAGACATACGGTTTCTCTCCAGTGTGGATTTGCTGGTGATATTTCAGGGTTTGTGAATAACTGAAACTCTTCCCACAGTCAGCACAGACATACGGTTTCTCTCCAGTGTGGATTCGCTGGTGATATTTCAGGCTTTTTGAGTCTCTGAATCTCTTCCCACAATCAGCACAGTGATATGGTTTCTCTGCAGTGTGGATTCCCTGGTGCCTTTTAAAGTTGCCTGACTCACTGAATCTCTTCCCACAGTCAGCACAGACATATGGTTTCTCTCCAGTGTGGATTCCCTGGTGCCTTTTAAAGTTGCCTGACAGTCTGAAACTCTTCCCACAGTCAGTTTCTCTCCAGTGTGGATTCGCTGGTGAAGTTTCAGGTTTTGTAACTGTCTGAAACTCTTTCCACATTCTGTACAGGACAGAGAGCCCTGCAAGCTGCTTGTTTTAAAATGGTTACCCTCCTCTTCAACATGGACAGGGTCTAGTTCAGGAAGCTCCTCTTTAATGTGGACAGGCTCCATCTCTGAATCCTGCCTTTCACAAGGATAACCCAGCTGTACCTTCAGAACTCGCAGGTGGTGTTTCACGGTGCTGTGGCGTCTGAAATCCGTCCCGCATTCATGACAGTTAGAATGATGAGACTGCTCTTTAAAATAGACTGATTCTAGTACAGGACTCTCCTGTTTAATATGGACTGATTCTAGTACAGGACTCTCCTCTTTAACATAGACTGGTTCTAGGACAGGACTCTCCTGTTTAATATGGACTGATTCTAGGACAGGACTCTCCTCTTTAATATGGACTGATTCTAGGACAGGACTCTCCTGTTTAATATGGACAGGCTCCATCGCTGAATCTTCAAGGATAATCCAGTTTTATCTTCTGAACAAATTTCCTGAAAAGAAAAAAAAATCTCTTTGTTAAATTCAATGAACTTGCCTTACCAACTCCAGACTCCATTCATTACCATGCACACAAATGTGCTGTACTGAGTGAGATGAAGGAGATTTTCTATAACAAGGAGGAAGGAGAGATGGACCAAAATCACAGAAACAAAGACAGTTCTAAACAGAGAAATATTCAAACATGTATAAAAAGGACCCACACATGTAACCACTCAAGTATAAGATCCTCAGGAATACTGCTTAGAAAAGCATTTCTTTCACACAAGACAAAGGTTACTGTTGAAAAGTTTGACAGATTTGATAATGAAGTTTCTTTTTAGTGCTGTGAAAGATTTGCATGTATACTTATTGTTGCTTGTAAGCACCCACAGAACTAACCAGGCAAGAGATGCGATAAACATGAATATAAAGTGTGTAAACTTCCATTCCCATGTAAACCCCCACATTAGATTTGTTTAAACAGTTCTGCCTGTCAGCATCATGTAGAGCTCCTTGAAACTAAAGCATGAATCTGAAAGGTCTCTACATGCAACGACAGAAATAGAGATCACTCCACACCACTATTGTGATTCTCAATCTCTATAGCTTAGATCAGACTTGTGTTCAGTATTAAATAAACCGACACGACCAGAAACACACAATCAAACCCAGAGCGGTGAAGCTGAATCAGGACTGAAGAGTGAGGATCAATTGCAGTGAAGTGAAAGCAGAGTCCTGACTGGGGATGAGCCCGGGGTTCGTACGGAGGACGGGACTAAACTGGCATGCAAGGTAATACCAATTGCAACGAACTAAGCAGCTCCAGATAGTGCCCAGCTGAGGATTAAAACGTGTCTCAAAATGAACCCCAAAAAACTGCTGCTGCTGTCTAGAGAATACTAAAAAAAAAAACCTTACTGAGTTAGTCCAGCAAATTCTGTCGACTAAAGACTTGTGGTATCGTATTAACTGGAACAAACGTGAAACATCCCAAAATGTATTGACAACTTTATAAAACTGAACTATTCCTAACCAAAAGTGATATAAAATGATTTGAAATCTGCTGGGGGAGAAAGTGTCAAAACGTTTGCAATAACACCCAGTTTCATGCTTATTTAAATTATTCAAATGAACGCAGGCCTGTTTTATACATATAATAATAATAATAAAAATAATAATAATAATAATAATAATTCTAATTCTAGTCCGACTCTCCAGTGTCTCTGCTTCCATCCTCTTCCACAGGGAAGGCAGCGTTGAATCTGTTCACAAGTGGATCCCGTGCAGCTGTGCTCTGCAGAATCGCTGTGGAATCCTTTCTGTCCTCCTCCACAGCTTCACTACAATCTTTTATACACTCCATGAAATAAAGTTTTTGCTCCGTTGTATAATTTTGCACACGACTGCCGGCCACGGCTGCCTTCGTACGGCTGTCCTGAGAAATGAAGCTTTCATAGGCTAGACCTGAAAGACGTCATCAGCATTTCTGATTCGATGGATAGTTTAATCGCTTTACGGACGCATTTGTTTTGAATTGAATCACGAGGACTAACCCATGTTTTGTTTCTCCTCAAACGCAGCTTCATGCATTTTGTTCAAGGAAAATTCGATTCCACATCGAGTGAATTCAGCCTTACTATTTACTTCTGCAAAGTCAATACATTTCCGTACATAATTTTTTTTAAAAATGTAAAATTTAAGAAACAATAATTATTAAGTTGTTAGGTTTCTTAAAAAAAAGATGGATCTTGTAATGAAATTTAATTCCCCCTACTTAGACCCCGTGACACACAACCTTTTAACAAAGTCCCTGGAGTGTTTAACTTGAGTTACGATGTTGCTACAAGGTTGTGTGTTAGCGGATCTCAATGACCGCATGAAGCATGTAAGGCTGGTGATCTAATATAAGTGCCGGGTCTGCTGGCAAACATACACAGGAGGCGTTTAATCGAAGTTTTACGGTACCTCTCACTTTCACCGCGAGACGTCCTCTCTGTCCTGCGAGGTGGAGACGAGTTACACGCATGCGCGTTGGGGCTTCTGGCGTTCTCGTCTCTCCGTTACGAATTAATTTCACAATTAACAGTTTCTCTCTTTTAATTCAGAAACCAAAACCCATTAAAACAGGACTCAGGGTCGTTTTAAAAGGGGAGTTGCAGTTAAACACGACGAGCACACGGATGGTGGCGAGTTAGCGGACTCCGGATTAGAATATTATGCTAATCTCCTCGTCAGCGGTAAGCAGAACTACAGGGGAGTCATCTATTCTGGAGACGATATCATGTTTTTAAAAACTACATGAAAGCCACTAAGCCGATCAAAAGGATACCAAGCTGGCTGTGCAGAGATTCTTGTGCAGGAACGTCTTGTGTTTTGTCGCTGGCGGGATATAAGTTTGCAGGGTTAGCTCTGAATTTCGCAATCAGAGTCGATATGGAGGCAGGCGGTACCGCTGTTCATTACCGTGCGGGTATGAGAGACTGTCTCAAAGCTCCGCTGGGCAAACGGGTTTTTATTTTACTTTGTAAGTTACTCTTCCACGGGATACGATTTCTGAGCATCTATATTTAAACAGACCCCCCCCCCCTCCCCCCTCCCGGGCAGCCCTAATGGAGGCACATTTACAGCGTTGATTTTCATCGGGGTTTAGCTTCAGTTGTTAATGTAAATGAGGCTTAGAAGAATTATGATGGAATTCAAAACCGCGTTACCCGAATACTTTGAAACACCTTCCCCTCCACCCCCCTAGAATTAATTCTGTGGAGGCCCATGTCACCGGTACCGCTGCTATTGACCCCAAAAAGTATTTTGTTTGTTTGTTTGTTTGTTTGTTTGTTTGTTTGTTTGTGTGGCGGCGGCGCGCGCGCGCACGCAAACGGCCCCATTCAGCGCTGAGGTGAGAGCTCGAGCGGTTATTGTTTGTAAACAAATAGAAACGCTCGGTATTAATTTAACACGATAGATTTTGTTTTCATTTGTTTGGTTTTTTCTCCCCAGGGGCGGTGGGTCTGTGTGTGTTATTATTATTATTATTATTATTTATTTATTTTTATTTATTTATGACCACGGAAAAAAGGACCGTCTTTCTTGCAATATTGTTACACGAAGCAAATAATTTGCAGTACAACTGATCAAATGTAAGTGTCTGTACCGGTTAACAAATGCAATACAATTAATTTAGATTAAAAAAACAAAACTTACTCGTTAATTCAGCCACTCCAGCCTCCTCTCTCTCCTTCAGGTAAAAACATTGTGAGACCGAAGCGAAAACAAACCCGCCCCCTCTCTCACCTGCGGGGACATCCTGAAAAGAGGAGTCCTCCGGTGATTGGACGCGCTGGGGCTCTCCTAACCAATAGGGGATGAGCTCTGTGGAAGTTTAGTGTATAATCAAGAAAACAGGAGCATTTTTATACTCGAGTACCGTTCAGAATAATAATAATAATAATAATAATAATAATAATATATGCGGTGATGTATGAAAACATGAGATTAATTTATGAATATAAAACAAGCACACAGATTATAGTTTTATTAATTATATCAAAAATTTGATAAAAGTTACCAGCTGATCAGCCAGTTAATAAAATGACAAGGAAATGTTGGTTCATTTATAGAATATCCGGTTCATTTATAAAGTTACAAACGGCTAATAATACCTTGTATCACTGTCATGTATAATACAAACACATGAGCTAATACACTCATTTAAATGCGAGGATTACCTTTCCAGATACCAGAGACTGAATAATCTCTCTCCCATTGAAATGAATGACAAACCTCTCCCTGCTATTCTCACGTCTCCCAGTAGATGGCGCCAGGTCTCCACGCAAGTACTGGCTGCAGGAAAACGACACAGCGCCGGTGTAACAGATCTGTGTGCAGTTTCACAGTCAATACGATTGCATGGCTGCATGTTTAATACATTGTTCCACTAGACTTCAGTTTAACAGTATTTTTGCTTCAGTCTAATCAATCGTGGGAAACCACTGAATCTACAATTGGATAAGAGCTTCTACAGAAACTACAATATTATTCCTGAGTGAATGTTTGCTTCATTCTACCAGAGTTCAGCTTTCTGTGCAGAACTAGTTCATCAGAAACTAGATTGATGACTTTCCAGTTAGTTTACATTCCCCATTCTAGTTCCAGGCTGGCAGAACATTGCTTAAATTACTGGCTTTATTATATTCTAAACTCTGGAAGAATGTAGTAAACTAACACAGACACCAAGAAGAAGTACTCATAACAGGCAAAAAGAAACTCAACACATGAAAATGATTACATTTATTAAGACTCACAAAACTAATAAGAATACAGAAGTTGGAAATCAAGGTATCAGAATTATAAGTATAGCAGGAATCAAACACTGAAACACATATTTTCATGAGCACGCTGTCTTCCGTGTGTTTCCGTACACGCACACGCAGGATTCACGCACATTACACACAGTGACGGGGTGAAGCAGCGTCTGTTGTGTGGGTTTGTAACGGTTGGCTATCTGGGGTGCCAGGCAAATGCATAATCTACCATATTTAATTGTCACCAAACTGCTACTAGGACATAGTAATCCACTTTTCCATATGTGACACCACTACACCCTATATATACCCAGGGAATAATAACTGTGTAATTGAAAATAAATAATTAACAAACAGGACAGAAGAGGTAAACAGCTAGGAGAAGCAGCACTGAGGAACCATGCAATCCTCAAGCATTTATTACACTCTACAAGTAACAAGCAGGCCTCTTGGTTACTGACTATGAACTAACAATGGAAAAATATACTAGTTAATTACATCAATTAACCAATCACACTTAATTGGTTATACAGACACCAACCATAAACATATTGCACAGCACTGTTATATATTACACTCAAATAAGCTACATATATATACATTTGCACACTTAAACTAGTTACACATATTGCACATAAGTAGCTAATAAATATATTGCACGTAATTTTTAATAGTTAGCACATAATCACACTATTAATTGGTTATACTGAGCCCAACAGGTAATTATATTGCACATCACTATATATTGCGCAACCAGTTATATTGTACTCAAATAAGAACATAAGAAAGTTTACAAACGAGAGGAGGCACCATTCAGCCTGTCTTGCTCGTTTGGTTGTCAGTAGCTTATTGATCCCAGAATCTCATCAAGCAGCTTCTTGAAGGATCCCAGGGTGTCAGCTTCAACAACATTACTGGGGGGTTGGTTCCAGACCCTCACAACTCTCTGTGTAAAAAAGTGCCTCCTATTTTCTGTTCTGAATGCACCTTTATCTAATCTCCATTTATGACCCCTGGTCCTTTTTTTCTTTTTTCAAGTCAAAGAAGTCCCCCGGGTTGACATTGTCTATACCTTTCAGGATTCTGAATGTTTGAATCAGATCGCCGCGTAGTCTTCTTTGTTCAAGACTGAATAGATTCAGTTCTTTAAGCCTGTCTGCATACGACATGCCTTTTAAACCCGGGATAATTCTGGTCGCTCTTCTTTGCACTCTTTCTAGAGCAGCAATATCCTTTTTGTAACGAGGTGACCATAACTGAACACAATATTCAAGGTGAGGTCTTACTAATGCAAATTATATATATATATATATATATATATATATATATATATATATATATATATGTGTATGTATAACTTATTGGGGTCAATAAATAAGTTATTGACCCAAATAAGTTCTACATACATATATATATATATATATATATATATATATATATATATATATATATATATATATATATGCACCCTTAATAAACTTGTTACACACATTGCATGTAACTAATTAATAAATATACTGCACATAACATTTTAATTAAATAGTTAGCATATAATAGATTAGTTATTCAATTAATTAAATAGTTATCTATTGATTTGTCTCAAACCACCAATTTAAAATCACAAGTAACATTTAAATTTCAAAATTTAAAGTGATCAATTAATCATGATTTAGAAAAGACCCTCCATTATGTTATATTGTTTATAATTTCTCCTTAACTCACACTATTCTTAACTTCCAATAGTGGATAAAAACTAGAGTCAATGACCCACTTATGCTATGCAAATATAGAGATGATATAACTATATAGCATAACTAATAAGGTTGCAATGCAGGAAAACAATTTACAATTATAGAGCATGTGATCCAACAAACAATATATTAATTAAATGTTGCACAAGAGTTCCAGCACGTTTATCCAAAGAAGCAGGAGAAATGAAAGAAACAGAAATAAACTGCATCTGTGTTTAAGAACAAGTCGCAGTAAATTTCCATTAGTTTAAGAGCAATAAAACTGGTGGCGCGCTCTCCTTTTCCACCGTAATAAAGAATCAGCAGGAAATAGTCAAGACAGCTCGATGAAAATGCAACTGTCCAGATCAGGAAAAACTATGAACAAAAGTTTATTTTCTCAAACTCGATTCAGCAGCACCGCGTCTCCCCAGGTTCCACACGCACTCCAGCCACAGCTCTCACCGCAACACTGCAACACAGCTCACTCGAATAGTTTGTTGTTTTTCTTTATTCTGTGAAACATCCAACAGCTATACTTGCAAAACAAACAAACACAGCTGAACTTGTTGTCCTCAGTAGCGTGCCGCCATGTTTTCAAAACTTTCTTCTTTCTCTGTCTCTCTCTCTTGCTCAGCTCAACCACCTGCAACACACCTTCCGCACAACGTCCTTTTCTTTCCCATCCTGCAACAGTGCTAGCTTTATACCCCTGCAATCCCAATGTTACGTAATCATTTTTTATTTAAAAGGAAGCAAGTAATATATAGACAAGCACCGACACATTTACCTATCGTCACAGGTTCGAATGAAGACGCCATTTTTGTTTCAACAAGTTCAGTTGGGAAGCAGCTTCAATTGCATTTAGTATGAAGCTGTAATCTAGAGTTACTTCAGAACTTGTAGATAAACTCAGTCAATGTTTCAATGGTTCTGACGTGCAGTGAAAGTCTTATCTGGTTTCAATTGTTCGGAGTAGAATCGCTTGTGTTTTTAATCTCACAAAGTGTTACTCTGAGTTCAATGCTTTTACTTCTGGTTTGCATGTAGATTTTTCTACACAAACACAGTATTTTACTCTCAAAGTCTTTGAATCGTAACACTTATTCTGGAGATGTGGTCCTTGTTGGAATGCAGTTGTCTTCTTTGTAACATGTAGAGTTGCAGAATGTAGCGGCGAGGAGTCTTCTTCAGGATGAAGATACGTACGATGCTTGAATGGGTCCCCATTGCAAGCGAAGGCTCAATGGTTACTTCATGGCGAGATGAGTCTGAATCCAAGAGAACGAGTTCATGCATGTTTTGATTTAAATATAGCGCCCAAAGAGGAGTTTACTTAGGAGATCCAATCACTTCCGGGTAAAACAGGAAGCTAATCCCTGACTGAAATCAGTCCTTTCATTGGCTTACAAAGTTTGAATGACGCTTCCTTTTACACAAGCAATGTGCGTCATTAAAACAGGGAGCGACCCTCCTCCATGGAGAGAGAGAGAGAGAGAGAGAGAGAGAGAGAGAGAGAGAGAACAGGATTCAAAACATGTATAGAACAAAACTTCATTTTCTGCTAGCTAGTTATATTGATCACAGAAGGATAAACATGTCAGTTTCATTCACTTGTGTTTCAGGATAACAATTTATTTAATGGTTGAAAGTCATGACACCTCGTAATTAACATCACAGCATCTTAAGCCTCATAGTTTAAGATTTGAAATGTCATTTTTATAAAGTACATTCAATTACAACTATGAATTTCTCCCATGGCGTATACGTTGAATATACAGACTTCTCAGGGGTTGGAGGCACTCGGCTTCACCTCGTATCACACAACGCTCCGAGGCGTCTGTATATTCAATGGATTGCAAACTAAGAATGTACTTTATAATGTAACGGCTTCAGAGCACTGTGTTTAATATTGATGAATCTGTATCATCTGTAGACATTCACCACAGATCTCACAGATTCTATATTACGCTGCTGTTTAAAACGACTGGAATTTCTGAGCGCGGGTTAAACTTTTTTCACATTTATGACACGGATGCGGTTTCTCTTCCAGTGTGGATTCTCTGGTGATATTTCAGGTTTTGTAAACGTCTGAAACTCTTCCCACAGTCAGCACAGACATGTTGTTTCTCTCCAGTGTGGATTCGCTGGTGTCTTTTCAAGTTGCATGACAGACTGAAACTCTTCCCACAGTCAGCACAGACATGTTGTTTCTCTCCAGTGTGGATTCGCTGGTGTTTTTTCAAGTCACCTGACAGTATGAAACTCTTGCCACAGACAGCACAGACATGTTGTTTCTCTCCAGTGTGGATTTGCTGGTGATATTTCAGACCTTGTGACCATCTGAAACTCTTCCCACAGTCAGCACAGACATGTGGTTTCTCTGCAGTGTGGATTCGCTGGTGTGTTTTCAAGTCAGCTGACAGTCTGAATCTCTTGCCACAGTCAGCACACACATACGGTTTCTCTCCTGTGTGGATTCTCTGGTGAAGTTTCAGGCTTTGTTTATCTCTGAAACTCTTCCCACAGTCAGCACACACATATGGTTTCTCTCCAGTATGGATTCGCTGGTGAAGTTTCAGGCTTTGTTTATCTCTGAAACTATTCCCACAGTCAGCACACACATACGGTTTCTCTCCAGAGTGGATTCGCTGGTGAAGTTTCAGGTTTTGTAACTGACTGAAACTCTTCCCACAGTCAGCACAGACATACGGTTTCTCTCCAGTGTGGATTCGCTGGTGAAGTTTCAGGTTTTGTAACTGTCTGAAACTCCTCCCACAGTCAGCACAGACATACGGTTTCTCTCCAGTATGGATTTGCTGGTGACGTTTCAGGTTTTGTAACTGACTGAAACTCTTTCCACATTCTGTACAGGACAGAGAGCCCTGCAAGCTGCTTGTTATAAAATGGTTACCCTCCTCTTCAACATGGACAGGGTCTAGTTCAGGAAGCCCCGCTTCAACATGGACAGGGTCTAGTTCAGGAAGCTCCTCTTTAATGTGGACAGGGTCTAGTTCAGGAAGCCCCTCTTCAACATGGACAGGGTCTAGTTCAGGAAGCTCCTCTTTAATGTGGACAGCCTCCATCTCTGAATCCTGCCTTTCAGAAGGATAACCCAGCTGTACCTTCAGAACTCGCAGGTGGTGTTTCAGGGTGCTGTGGGGTCTGAAATCTGTCCCGCATTCATGACAGTTAGAATGATGAGACTGCTCTTTAACAAAGACTGATTCTAGTACTGGACTCTCCTCTTTAATATGGACTGATTCTAGGACAGGACTCTCTTCTTTAATATGGACTGATTCTAGGACAGGACTCTCTTCTTTAATATGGACTGATTCTAGGACAGGACTCTCCTCTTTCATATGGACTGATTCTAGTACTGGACTCTCCTCTTTAATATGGACTGATTCTAGGACAGGACTCTCTTCTTTAATATGGACTGATTCTAGGACAGGACTCTCCTCTTTCATATGGACTGATTCTAGTACAGGACTCTCCTCTTTAATATGGACTGATTCTAGGACAGGACTCTCCTCTTTAATATGGACTGATTCTAGGACAGGACTCTCCTCTTTAATATGGAATGATTCTAAGACAGAACTCTCCTCTTTAATATGGACTGAGTCTAGTACAGGTCTCTCCTGTTTAATATGGACAGGCTCCATCGTTGAATCTTCTGTTTCACAAGGATAATCCAGTTTTGTCTTCTCAACAAATTTCCTAAAAACAACAAAAAAAAACACACAATACAATCTGTTACACTCCCTGTGTTAAATTCTAAGAAGTTGTCTCAGCAGCACCTTCGTAAACGCTCACACAGAGCGATCAATCACCTGTTTGCACCTCGTCACTGAGCGACTCGCTGTACTGTGTGCTGAGAGACTGGCACTGACAGCACCAGACGGGGCGACAGAGGAAAACATTCTCTCAGCCGTGTCACCATGACGACCGTGAAGCTCCGCCTCAAACTGACAGCGACGACACAAATAAAATGTTGATTTTATTGTACGTGACATGTGTTGCTATTGTCTGGCTATGAATTACTATCTACAGTAATTAACGTACTCGCGTACACACGCAGTCTTCACTAAAGTCCCCATTTAAAGACAGTACGTTTCACTGCGGCCCTCGGGATGAAATTGTTAGCTAGGTGGCTGTTTTATTTTTAATTAGCAGTGGGAGAAAACCGCTTCAGCAAAATTGTTTTTTAGGGCAGCATGTGGAGTAGTGGTCAGGGCTCTGGACTCTTGACCGGAGGGTCGTGGGTTCAATCCCAGGTGGGGGGGACACTGCTGCTGTACCCTTGAGCAAGGTACTTTACCTAGATTGCTCCAGTAAAAACCCAACTGTATAAATGGGGAATTGTATGTAAAAAATAATGTGATATCTTGTAACAATTGTAAGCCGCCCTGGATAAGGGCGTCAGCTAAGAAATAAATAATAATAATAATAATAATAATAATAATAATAATAATTCAGGACTGTCGAGTCTGCAGCGGAGCGGAGCGCAGCCTCACACCGGAAATCAAAAGGACGGCTTGTTTGTTTACGTGGGGGCGGCGCGCGCGAACGCAAACGCTCCCGCGCGGCGCGGAGGGCTCGAGCGGTTACGCGTTTTTAAAAATGTTTAAATGTTTGATATTAATTGACCGGAATTGATTTTTTAAGTTTTGTTTTTTTAGTTTTTTTTAGTTTTTCCAGCGGCTGCCCTCTCGGTGGGCCTGCGTGTGTGTGAGATACAATTATTATCATCATCCACGGGAACAAAACGACCCGCTTTCTGAAAATATTATTACACGAAACAAACTGTGTTCAGTAGAACTGATCAAATGTAAGAGTCTGTACCGGTTAACAAATGTAATAAAATGAATTTATATTTAAAATCTTACTCGTTAATTCAGCCTCTCCAGCCTCCTCTCTCTCCTTCAGGGAAAAATATTGTGAGGGACCGAAGCGAAAACAAACCCGCCCCCTCTCTCGCCTGCCATTGGCTGCGGGGTCATTCCGAACCGAGGAGTCCTCCGGTGATTGGACGAGCTGGGGCTCTCCTAACCAATAGGGGATCAGCTCTGTGGCAGTTTACCGTATAATCAAGAAAATAGGCGCATTTTTATACTCGTGTACCTTTCAGTGTATAATAATAATAATAATAATAATAATAATAATAATAATAATAATAATAATAATAATAATATCGGTGGTGATGCATGAAAACATGAGATTATTTTATTTATTTAAAACAAGCACACAGATTATAGTTGTATTAATTATATAAAACATTAACAAAGGTTAGCAGCTGATCTGTCAGTTAAAAAATGAGAAGTTATTGTTGGTTCATAGCCGATTAATTTATAACGCTACAAATGGCTAATAATACCTTATGTATGTGTATCACTGTCTTGTATAATACAGACACATTTAAACTGGAGTATTAACTTTCCAGATACCGTTTGGAGTCTTAATAATCTCTCTCCCATTGAAATGAATGCAACCCTCTCCCTGCTATTCTCACGTCTCCCAGTAGATGGCGCCAGGCCTCCACGCAAGTACTGGCTGCAGGAAAACGACACAGCGCCGGTGAAACACATCTGTGTGCAGTTTCACAGTCAATACGATTGCATGGGTGCGTGTTTAATACATTGTTCCACTAGACTTCAGTTTAACAGTGTTTCTGTTTCAGTCTAATCAATCGTGGTAAACCACTGAATCTACAATTGGATAAGAGCCTCTACAGAAACTACAATATTATTCCTGAGTGAATGTTTGCTACATTCTACCAGAGTTCAGCTTTCTGTGCAGAACTAGTTCATCAGAAACTAGATTGATGACTTTCCAGTTAGTTTACATTCCCCATTCTAGTTCCAGGCAGGCAGAACATTGCTTACATTACTGGCTTTATTGTATTCTAAACTCTTTTCAGAATGTAGTAAACTAACACAGACACCAAGAAGAAGGGATTATATTGTAGTGTCAAACTGAACAGGACTGTGTGTATGGCAGGTGTTCCTAATGTTTTGGCCAGCTCTTTTGCACAGTGCAGTATTGTGTGTATTTGCATGCTGTGTGTGTATGGCAGGTGTTCCTAATGTTTTGGCCAGCTCTTTTGCACAGTGCTGTATTGTGTGTATTTGCATGCTGTGTGTCTATGGCAGGTGTTCCTAATGTTCTGGCCAGCTCTTTTGCACAGTGCTGTATTGTGTGTATTTGCATGCTGTGTGTGTATGGCAGGTGTTCCTAATGTTTTGGCCAGCTCTTTTGCACAGTGCTGTATTGTGTGTATTTGCATGCTGTGTGTGTATGGCAGGTGTTCCTAATGTTTTGGCCAGCTCTTTTGCACAGCGCTGTATTGTGTGTATTTGCATGCTGTGTGTGTATGGCAGGTGTTCCTAATGTTTTGGCCAGCTCTTTTGCACAGTGCTGTATTGTGTGTATTTGCATGCTGTGTGTGTATGGCAGGTGTTCCTAATGTTTTGGCCAGCTCTTTTGCACAGTGCTGTATTGTGTGTATTTGCATGCTGTGTGTGTATGGCAGGTGTTCCTAATGTTTTGGCCAGCTCTTTTGCACAGTGCTGTATTGTGTGTATTTGCATGCTGTGTGTGTATGGCAGGTGTTCCTAATGTTTTGGCCAGCTCTTTTGCACAGTGCTGTATTGTGTGTATTTGCATGCTGTGTGTGTATGGCAGGTGTTCCTAATGTTTTGGCCAGCTCTTTTGCACAGTGCTGTATTGTGTGTATTTGCATGCTGTGTGTGTATGGCAGGTGTTCCTAATGTTTTGGCCAGCTCTTTTCCACAGTTCTGTATTGTGTGTATTTGCATGCTGTGTGTGTATGGCAGGTGTTCCTAATGTTTTGGCCAGCTCTTTTGCACAGCGCTGTATTGTGTGTATTTGCATGCTGTGTGTGTATGGCAGGTGTTCCTAATGTTTTGGCCAGCTCTTTTGCACAGTGCTGTATTGTGTGTATTTGCATGCTGTGTGTGTATGGCAGGTGTTCCTAATGTTTTGGCCAGCTCTTTTGCACAGTGCTGTATTGTGTGTATTTGCATGCTGTGTGTGTATGGCAGGTGTTCCTAATGTTTTGGCCAGCTCTTTTGCACAGCGCTGTATTGTGTGTATTTGCATGCTGTGTGTGTATGGCAGGTGTTCCTAATGTTTTGGCCAGCTCTTTTGCACAGTGCTGTATTGTGTGTATTTGCATGCTGTGTGTGTATGGCAGGTGTTCCTAATGTTTTGGCCAGCTCTTTTGCACAGTGCTGTATTGTGTGTATTTGTATTCGCAATGTGCGTCATTAACACAGGAAGCGACCCTCCTCCATAGAGAGAGAGAGAGAAAAAGAGAGAGAGAGAGAGAGCAGGATTCGAAACATGTATAGAACAAAACTTCATTTTGTGCTCGCTAGTTATATTGATCACAGAAGGATAAACATGTCAGTTTCATTCACTTGTGTTTCAGGATAACAATTCATTTCATGGGTTGAAAGTCATGGCGCCTCGTATCCACCAGGTGTCGCAATTCTTAACCCTTCATAGGAAGTTGTATCCTGGCTTTCAGACAGACTTTCTTAATTAACAGATAAGAATCAGCTCTGTTTGTTTAGACCAGACTGGCAGGTAATCTGAACTGAAACCAATTCAAATCCTTACGACCCTCTGTTGCTAATATCCAGTCCTTTGAAGCAGATCTCGAATGTTATGGGAGAAGGTTGGGTGAGAAGGTTTCTCTGTTGTGTGGATTCGCTGGTGCCTCTCAAGCTGTATATCCATCTGAAACTCCTCCCACAGTCACCACCGACATCTTGGTTTCCCTTCTGTGTGAATTCTCTGGTGAAGTTTCAGGCTTTGTAAATCTCTGAGACTCCTCCCACAGTCAGCACAGGTATACGGTTTCTCTTCCAGAGTGGATTCGCTGGTGAAGTTTCAGGTTTTGTAAATCTCTGAGACTCCTCCCACAGTCAGCACAGGTATACGGTTTCTCTTCCAGAGTGGATTCGCTGGTGAAGTTTCAGGTTTTGTAAACGTGTGAAACTCTTCCCGCAGTCGGCACAGACATTCGGCTTCTCTCCTGTGTGGATTCGCTCGTGTCTTTTCAATGTGCTTGACCAGCTGAATCTCTTCCCACAGTCACCACAGACATATCGTTTCTCTCCAGTGTGGATTCGCTGGTGAAGTTTCAGGCTTTGTAAATCTCTGAAACTCTTCCCACAGTCAGCACAGACATGCGGTTTCTCTCCAGTGTGGATTCGCTGGTGAAGTTGCAGGTTTTGTAACTGACTGAAACTGTTCCCACAGTCACCACAGATGTGTAGTTTCTCTCCAGTGTGGGTTTGCTGGTGACGTTTCAGGCTCTGCGACTGCGTGAAACTCTTCCCACACTCTGCACAGGTATACGGTTTCTCTCCAGTGTGGATTCGCTGGTGTATTTGGAAGTCCCTTGGCTCTCTGAAACTCTTCCCACAGTCATCACAGTGATGTGGCTTCTCGCCTGTGTGGATTCTCTGATGTCTTTTCAAAGTGCCTGACTGACTGAAACTCTTCCCACAGTCACCACAGGTAAGAGAGCCCTGAAAGCTGCTTAAGGGGTTAGAATTGAGAATAACCCTTTTAATACAGGCTGATTCTAGTTCAGGACTCTCCTCTTTAATATGGGCTGATTCCAGTACAGGACTCTCCTCTTTAATATGGACTGATTCTAGTTCAGGACTCTCCTCTTTAATATGGACTGATTCCAGTACAGGACTCTCCTCTTTAATATGGACTGATTCTAGTACAGGTCTCTCCTGTTTAATATGGACAGGCTCCATCGTTGAATCTTCTGTTTCACAAGGATAATCCAGTTTTGTCTTCTCAACAAATTTCCTAAAAAACAACAAAAAACACACACAATACAATCTGTTACACTCCCTGTGTTAAACTCTATGAAGTTGTCTCAGCAGCACCTTCGTAAACGCTCACACAGAGCGATCGATCACCTGTTTGCACCTCGTCACTGAGCGACTCGCTGTACTGTGTGCTGAGAGACTGACACTGACAGCACCAGACGGGGCGACAGAGGAAAACATTCTCTCAGCCGTGTCACCATGACGACCGTGAAGCTCCGCCTCAAACTGACAGCGACGACACAAATAAAATGTTGATTTTATTGTACGTTTCATGTGTTGCTATTGTCTGGCTATGAATTACTATCTACAGTAATTAACATACTCGCATACACACGCAGTCTTCACTAAAGTCCCAATTTAAAGACAGTACGTTTCACTGCGGCCCTCGGGATGAAATTGTTAGCTAGGTGGCTTTTTTATTTTGAATTAGCAGTGGGAGGAAACCGCTTCAGCAAAATTGTTTTTTAGGGCAGCAGTGTGGAGTAGTGGTCAGGGCTCTGGACTCGGTGTGGAGTAGTGGTCAGGGCTCTGGACTCGGTGTGGAGTAGTGGTCAGGGCTCTGGACTCGGTGTGGAGTAGTGGTCAGGGCTCTGGACTCGGTGTGGAGTAGTGGTCAGGGCTCTGGACTCGGTTTGGAGTAGTGGTCAGGGCTCTGGACTCGGTGTGGAGTAGTGGTCAGGGCTCTGGACTCGGTGTGGAGTAGTGGTCAGGGCTCTGGACTCGGTGTGGAGTAGTGGTCAGGGCTCTGGACTCGGTGTCGAGTAGCGGTCAGGGCTCTGGACTCGGTGTGGAGTAGCGGTCAGGGCTCTGGACTCGGTGTGGAGTAGCGGTCAGGGCTCTGGACTCGGTGTGGAGTAGTGGTCAGGGCTCTGGACTCGGTGTGGAGTAGTGGTCAGGGCTCTGGACTCGGTGTGGAGTAGTGGTCAGGGCTCTGGACTCTTGACAGGAGGGTCGTGGGTTCAATCCCAGGTGGGGGACACTGCTGCTGTACCCTTGAGCAAGGTACTTTACCTAGATTGCTCCAGTAAAAACCCAACTGTATAAAGGGGAATTGTATGTAAAAATAATGTGATATCTTGTAACAATTGTAAGTCGCTCTGGATAAGGGCGTCTGCTAAGAGATACATAATAATAATAATAATAATAATAATAATAATAATAATAATAATAATAATAATAATACAGGACTGTCGAGTCTGCAGCGGAGCGGAGCGCAGCCTCACACCGGAAACAAGAAGGAGGGCTTGTTTGTTTACGTGGCGGCGGCGCGCGCGAACGCAAACGCTCCCGCGCAGCGCGGAGGGCTCGAGCGGTTACGCGTTTTTAAAAATGTTTAAATGTTTGATATTAATTGACCGGAATTGATTTTTTAAGTTTTGTTGTTTTGTTTTTTTTTAGTTTTTTCCAGCGGCTGCCCTCTCGGTGGGCCTGCGTGTGTGTGAGATACAATTATTATCATCATCCACGGGAACAAAACGACCCGCTTTCTGAAAATATTATTACACGAAACAAACTGTGTTCAGTAGAACTGATCAAATGTAAGAGTCTGTACCGGTTAACAAATGTAATAAAATGAATTTATATTTAAAATCTTACTCGTTAATTCAGCCTCTCCGGCCTCCTCTCTCTCCTTCAGGGAAGAATATTGTGAGGAACCGAAGCGAAAACAAACCCGCCCCCTCTCTCGCCTGCCATTGGCTGCGGGGTCATTCCGAACCGAGGAGTCCTCCGGTGATTGGACGCGCTGGGGCTCTCCTAACCAATAGGGAATCAGCTCTGTGGCAGTTTACCGTATAATCAAGAAAATAGGCGCATTTTTATACTCGTGTACCTTTCAGTGTATAATAATAATAATAATAATAATAATAATAATAATAATAATAATAATAATATCGGTGGTGATGCATGAAAACATGAGATTATTTTATTTATTTAAACAAGCACACAGATTATAGTTGTATTAATTATATAAAACATTAACAAAGGTTAGCAGCTGATCTGTCAGTTAAAAAATGACAAGTTATTGTTGGTTCATAGCCGATTAATTTATAACGCTACAAATGGCTAATAATACCTTATATATGTGTATCACTGTCTTGTATAATACAGACACATTTAAACTGGAGTATTAACTTTCCAGATACCGTTTGGAGTCTTAATAATCTCTCTCCCATTGAAATGAATGCAACCCTCTCCCTGCTATTCTCACGTCTCCCAGTAGATGGCGCCAGGCCTCCACGCAAGTACTGGCTGCAGGAAAACGACACAGCGCCGGAGTAACAGATCTGTGTGCAGTTTCACAGTCAATACGATTGCATGGCTGCATGTTTAATACATTGTTCCACTAGACTTCAGTTTAACAGTATTTTTGCTTCAGTCTAATCAATCGTGGGAAACCACTGAATCTACAATTGGATAAGAGCTTCTACAGAAACTACAATATTATTCCTGAGTGAATGTTTGCTACATTCTACCAGAGTTCAGCTTTCTGTGCAGAACTAGTTCATCAGAAACTAGATTGATGACTTTCCAGTTAGTTTACATTCCCCATTCTAGTTCCAGACAGGCAGAACATTGCTTAAATTACTGGCTTAATTGTATTCTAAACTCTTTTCAGAATGTAGTAAACTAACACAGACACCCAGAAGAAGGGATTATATTGTAGCGTCTGTCTGTGTCTCTGTGCCTACCTGTCTGTGTGTCTTTCTGCTTGTCTGTGTGTCTCTCTGTCTGTCTCTCTGCCTGTCTGTGTCTCTCTGCCTGTCTGTGTGTCTCTCTGTGTCTCTCTGCCTGTCTGTTTGTCTCTCTGTCTCTCTGCCTGTCTGTCTCTCTCTCTGCGTGTCTCTCTGCCTGTCTGTGTCTCTGCCTGTGTCTCTGCTTGTCTGTGTGTCTCTCTGCATTGTCTGTCTCTCTGCTTGTCTGTGTCTCTCTGCCTGTCTGTTTGTCTCTCTGCCTGTCTGTGTCTCTCTCTGCCTGTCTGTGTGTCTCTCTGCCTGTCTGTCTCTCTCTCTGCGTGTCTGTGTGTCTCTCTGCCTGTCTGTGTCTCTCTGCCTGTGTCTCTCTGCTTGTCTGTGTGTCTCTCTGCATTGTCTGTCTCTCTGCTTGTCTGTGTCTCTCTGCCTGTGTGTCTCTCTGCCTGTCTGTTTGTCTCTCTGTCTGTCTATAGTATAAGAAAACTGTAGTTCTTCATATCCAGGCAACTGAATACATGCTGCTAATGAAATGATCAGGACTATAAGCACCAGAATGGAAACTACAGCTCCCAGCATGCCTCTGCACTGACAGAAACAGGGAGGGATGATGGGAGCTGTAGTTCTTTATACAGGAGATGGAGCGAGTCACTGACAGGCTGATTCTTCTTCATGCTCAGCCGTGGCGATGGGGGATGGGTTTCACTGACAGGCTGGTTTATTTTACAGATGAAGAAATGCAGACACGGGACCATCATTATTATTATTATTATTATTATTATTATTATTATTATTATTAATTAGCCAGTCTTTATTGTTATTATTATTTTTTACATTAAAAAGCCTCGTTCACTTTCCATTGACTGTGTGATTATTTACAGAACGGTCTGAACAAACAACGCTGTGTTCTGGAGATCCCCTTCAGTCACTGCTAATTAATTATTATTAATTAGTCATTCAGAAGACGCTTTTATCCAAAACGATTTCCAGAGACTAGGAGGTGACCCCTGCATCATCATCATCATCATCATCTCTCTCTCACTCACACACACACTCCTCCCTCACCTGTGTCACTCTCACACACACACACAGTGAGTCAGTGGCTGAGCCGGGAGATTTGAACCTGGAACCTCCTGGGGCAGGTTTTTCCAAACTTGTAATCTGGAGCGCAGCGATGGGGATTTTGTAATCCTCTGTTTTGAGATCGAGATTCCTTTTATCAGGGTCGCTTTGGATCCGGTTCTTTCAGAGAACGTCCTAAAATACATTTATCCCCATCAGAAAAACTATCACGATTGCGAAACCCTGGTTTTGATCGAGTAATAATTGTTCAGTCTCTTTATTTTAAATGGTCCATTTCGCATATATATATCTCCCCCTAACTTCCTAAAGAAATCAGGTGATTACTCACACACAGGTCTGATTAGTTCTCATGTTTTCTATTGGAAATGTAACTGCACAGGTACAGAAGACGGGAGGATTTGAGTGCCACCCTGCTGGAGGCTCAGGCAGGACCCCAGCATGCACCTTTCTATATCAGAACCACTAGAAGGATCTTTCTAGAAGGATCCTGCATGGACGTTTCACATTAAAGACATTGTTTCCCCCACACCTTTACACGCACGCACGCACGCACGCACACGCACGCACACACAGACGTTTAAAAACACACATTGCCAGCGTCTTTACAGAAGAGCAGCGCCCTCTAGTGTCTGAGCCAGGGAGCCCTTGTTATCTCTGAGGGGCAGCGTCAGTAACGTGGCTAGGGAGCCCATCCCAGCCCCTCCCGTCTCTGTGTGTGAAGACGTGTCTCTCCCCTCGGTCTCCACACTGTCTGTCTCTCTGTGTGAAGACGTGTCTCTCCCCTCGGTCTCCACACTTCACCTCCACACTGTCTGTGTCTCTGTGTGAAGACGTGTCTCTCCCCTCGGTCTCCTCACTTCACCTCCACACTGTGTGTCTCTGTGTGAAGACGTGTCTCTCCCCTCGGTCTCCTCGCTTCATCTCCACACTGTGTGTCTCTGTGTGAAGACGTGTCTCTCCCCTCGATCTCCATACTTCACCTCCACACTGTCTGTCTCTCTGTGTGAAGACGTGTCTCTCCTCTCGGTCTCCACACTGTGCGTCTCTGTGTCCGAAGACGTGTCTCTTCCCCTCGGTCTCCACACTGCCTGTCTCTGTGTGTGAAGACGTGTCTCTTCCCTCGGTCTCCACACTGTGTGTCTCTGCTCCTGCTTTCTGTGTATCTTTCAGCTCCTTCAGAGATTTTAAACGCTTGAAATCGAGCTCCCCCCCTCCTCTCCCTTCTCCCCTCCTCTCCTCTCTCCCCTCCTCTCCTCTCTCTCTCCTCTCTCTCCCCTCTCCTCCCCTCCTCTCCTCTCTCTCTCCTCTCCCCCCTCTCCTCTCTCTCTCTCCCCCCTCTCCTCTCCTCCCTCTCTCTCCTCCCTCTCTCTCCTCCCTCCTCCCCCTCTCTCCCCCCTCTCTCTCCTCCCTCCTCCCCCTCTCTCTCCCCTCTCTCTCCCCTCTCTCTCCTCTCCCCTCTCCTCCCTCCCCTCTCTCTCCTCTCCCCTCTCCTCCCTCCCCTCTCCTCTCTCCCCCCTCTCTCTCTCTAGTCTCTGGTGCAGGCGTGGCTCCTGTACTGGTAAGAGTATGTAAAATGCCGGTCACAGTGTGTGCAGTGGTAGGGTGTCTCTCCCGTGTGGATTCTCTGGTGTGTTTTGAGCGCCCCCCTCTGGTTGAAGCTCTTAGCGCACACCCCGCAGCTGTAGGGTGTCTCTCCCGTGTGAGTGCGCCAGTGTTTCTTCAGAGTGCCGGAGCGTCCAAATGTCTTCCCACACTCCAAACACCTGAGAGACAGAGACAGAGACACACAGGGAGGCATTAATATAGAGGATTAGCAAAACTCTTACACACTGCAAACACCCCTCTCTCCATCTCTCTGTACCCCTCTCTATCTCTCTGTACTCCTCTCTATCTCTCTGTACCCCTCTATCTCTCTGTACCCCTCTATCTCTCTGTACCCCTCTCTCTATCTCTCTGTACTCCTCTCTATCTCTCTGTACCCCTCTATCTCTCTGTACCCCTCTCTCTATCTCTCTGTACCCCTCTCTATCTCTCTGTACCCCTCTATCTCTCTGTACCCCTCTCTATCTCTCTGTACCCCTCTCTCTATCTCTCTGTACCCCTCTCTATCTCTCTGTACCCCTCTCCATCTCTCTGACCCCCTCTCTCTATCTCTCTGTACCCCTCTCTATCTCTCTGTTCTCCTCTCTATCTCTGTACCCCTCTCCATCTCTCTGTACTCCTCTCTATCTCTGTCCTCCTCTCTATTTCTCTGTTCTCATCTCTCTGCACCCCTCTATCTGTCCCCCTCTCCTCTCACCTGTACGGTCTCTCCCCGGTGTGGACCCTCTCGTGAGTCTTCAGGTCTCCCAGTTGGGCGAATGGTTTCTGGCACTGGGAGCACTGGTAGGGAGCCTGGCCCGAGTGGATGTTCTGATGGGTTTTCAGGTAGCGGGCCGTCCGGAACACCTTGCTGCACCGGAGGCAGGGAAACTGGGAGGACTGGGAGGGGGACTGGGAGTGCGATCGCTGACGGTGCCTCACCAGTAACTCCAGCCTTGTGAAGCTCTCTCCACAGTCAGAGCAGCGATGCACATTCCCAGACTCCTCCCCCTCATCCTTACAGGGGGCGGGACTGCCAGACTCCTCCCCCTCATCCTTACAGGGGATGCTGCCAGACTCCTCCCCCTTCTCTTTACAGGAAGCTGGGCAGCCAGGCTCCTCCTCCTCCTCATCACAGGGGGCGGGGCTACCAGGCTCGGGGGCGGGGCTGTGCCCCCTCAGGTGCTCCTCCAGGGAGAGGTAGTCCCTGAAGCTCCGCCCGCACTCGCTGCACAGGTACAGGGTCTGGGCCAGGTTGTGGTGCTCCTGGTGGGACTCCAGTTCATCTGCGTGCTGGAAGCTGAGGTCACAGTGAGGGCAGGGGTGCGGGGGGGAGGGGGAGGGGGAGGGGGAGCGGCGAGGGGGGGGGCCCGCTCCTCCAGGGGGGGCTGGGTTATGGAGGACGATTCCTTTCGGAAGGGGTGACCTGCGGGACAAGGAAACAAGGTCCTGAGAATGTTTCATCCCAAATCGGACGAGCGACGCGATTTGATTTGATCTGCACAGCCAATCAAAACCACAGAAACAACGAGGGGAGGGGCGTGTCCTAATGCACAGCCAATCAAAACTGCGACCAGTAAACCAGAGCTCTCTCCCTGGCACAGCCACTTCACTGACAGACAGCAAGTGAGTTTCCTTACCCGTGTGAGTGCGGACCCCGGAGGGGGCGGGGCGGGCGCGAGAGGAGGGGGCGGGGCCGACCGGCAGAGGGCGGGGCTTGAAGCAGGGCATCTTGAGATTGACAGCTCTGCTGCGCAGGGTCTCCAGGTACTGCTTCCTGTGAGAGCGCTTGATGTGCTTCTCCAGATAGTGATGAGCAGTGAAGCAAATATCACAGTGAAGACACGGGTACGAGAGAACTGAGAGAGAGAAGAGAGAGAGGGGAGAGGGGAGAGAGAGAGGAGAGAGGAGAGGAGAGGAGAGATTAATTAATATAAACCATTCAGAGACAAATGAAAGAAGGTCCTGAGCGAGTTTCATCACAATCGGATGTTTCTCTAGATAAATCTAAAATAAGACACACACACACACACACAGAGACACACACACGTGCTTCACTTACTGCTCGTGCCAGAGGGGGCGGGCTTCAGACTGGCCCCGCCCCCCTGTCTCACATCTCTGTCGTCATGGAGATCCTGATTCAGGGTCTCCGTGGTGATGGTCAGATCCTCCTCCTCCTTCTCAGCTTCTACACAACAAGCACAGAATAAATAATAATAATAATAATAATAATAATAATAATAAAGCATAAAGCATAGGGAAGCATTGTAAAGCACAGAGAGGTCTGGTAAAGCATAGGGAAGCATTGTAAATCACAGAGAGGTCTGGTAAAGCATAGGGAAGCATTGTAAATCACAGAGAGGTCTGGTAAAGCACAGGGAAGCATTGTAAAGCACAGAGAGGTCTGGTAAAGCATAGGGAAGCATTGTAAATCACAGAGAGGTCTGGTAAAGCACAGGGAAGCATTGTAAAGCACAGAGAGGTCTGGTAAAGCATAGGGAAGCATTGTAAAGCACAGAGAGGTCTGGTAAAGCATAGGGAAGCATTGTAAAGCACAGAGAGGTCTGGTAAAGCACAGGGAAGCATTGTAAAGCACAGAGAGGTCTGGTAAAGCACAGGGAAGCATTGTAAAGCACAGAGAGGTCTGGTAAAGCACAGGGAAGCATTGTAAAGCACAGAGAGGTCTGGTAAAGCACAGGGAAGCATTGTAAAGCACAGAGAGGTCTGGTAAAGCACAGGGAAGCATTGTAAAGCACAGAGAGGTCTGGTAAAGCACAGGGAAGCATTGTAAAGCACAGAGAGGTGTGGTAAAGCATAGGGAAGCATTGTAAAGCACAGAGAGGTCTGGTAAAGCATAGGGAAGCATTGTAAAGCACAGAGAGGTCTGGTAAAGCATAGGGAAGCATTGTAAAGCACAGAGAGGTGTGGTAAAGCATAGGGAAGCATTGTAAAGCACAGAGAGGTCTGGTAAAGCATAGGAAAGCATTGTAAAGCACAGAGAGGTCTGGTAAAGCATAGGGAAGCATTGTAAAGCACAGAGAGGTCTGGTAAAGCATAGGGAAGCATTGTAAAGCACAGAGAGGTCTGGTAAAGCATAGGGAAGCATTGTAAAGCACAGAGAGGTCTGGTAAAGCATAGGGAAGCATTGTAAAGCACAGAGAGGTCTGGTAAAGCATAGGGAAGCATTGTAAAGCACAGAGAGGTCTGGTAAAGCATAGGGAAGCATTGTAAAGCACAGAGAGGTCTGGTAAATCATAGGGAAGCATTGTAAAGCACAGAGAGGAGTGGTAAGCCTCTGCTGAGGTCTCTGTGTGTCTCTGCTCTGTTTAATATGATTGGGGTTTGCTGTGTTGAATTGGTAAGGCTGGTCTGGTTCTTACCGCACTGCATCCGTCTCCTCTCCTCTTCCTCCTCCTCCTCTTCCTCGTCCCGTTTCTTCATGATCTCCGATCCGTCCTCACTGACGACCCATCGAGTCACCGAGCGACGTTTTGAACCCTTGTTCCCCGCGAGGCACGACATCACGAGAGAGACACGCCCCCCCACACACACAGCCAGCGAGACTCTGAGACACAACACAGGAGAGGAGAGCTTCATAGAGGAGTGAACATGACTGACACATGACATCACGAGAGAGAGACACGCCCCCACACACACACAGCCAGCGAGACTCTGAGACACAACACAGGAGAGGAGAGCTTCATAGAGGAGTGAACATGACTGACACATGACATCACGAGAGAGACACGCCCCCCCACACACACACAGCCAGCGAGACTCTGAGACACAACACAGGAGAGGAGAGCTTCATAGAGGAGTGAACATGACTGACACATGACATCACGAGAGAGAGACACGCCCCCACACACACACAGCCAGCGAGACTCTGAGACACAACACAGGAGAGGAGAGCTTCATAGAGGAGTGAACATGACTGACACATGACATCACGAGAGAGAGACACGCCCCCACACACACACAGCCAGCGAGACTCTGAGACACAACACAGGAGAGGAGAGCTTCATAGAGGAGTGAACATGACTGACACATGACATCACGAGAGAGACACGCCCCCACACACACAGCCAGCGAGACTCTGAGACACAACACAGGAGAGGAGAGCTTCATAGAGGAGTGAACATGACTGACACATGACATCACGAGAGAGAGCCACGCCCCCACACACACACAGCCAGCGAGACTCTGAGACACAACACAGGAGAGGAGAGCTTCATAGAGGAGTGAACATGACTGACACATGACATCACGAGAGAGAGCCACGCCCCCCCCCACACACACACAGCCAGCGAGACTCTGAGACACAACACAGGAGAGGAGAGCTTCATAGAGGAGTGAACATGACTGACACATGACATCACGAGAGAGACACGCCCCCACACACACACAGCCAGCGAGACTCTGAGACACAACACAGGAGAGGAGAGCTTCATAGAGGAGTGAACATGACTGACACATGACATCACGAGAGAGAGCCACGCCCCCACACACACAGCCAGCGAGACTCTGAGACACAACACAGGAGAGGAGAGCTTCATAGAGGAGTGAACATGACTGACACATGACATCACGAGAGAGAGCCACGCCCCCACACACACACACACAGCCAGCGAGACTCTGAGACACAACACAGGAGAGGAGAGCTTCATAGAGGAGTGAACATGACTGACACATGACATCACGAGAGAGAGACACGCCCCCACACACACACACACACAGCCAGCGAGACTCTGAGACACAACACAGGAGAGGAGAGCTTCATAGAGGAGTGAACATGACTGACACATGACATCACGAGAGAGAGACACGCCCCCCCACACACACAGCCAGCGAGACTCTGAGACACAACACAGGAGAGGAGAGCTTCATAGAGGAGTGAACATGACTGACACATGACATCACGAGAGAGAGACACGCCCCCACACACACACACAGCCAGCGAGACTCTGAGACACAACACAGGAGAGGAGAGCTTCATAGAGGAGTGAACATGACTGACACATGACATCACGAGAGAGACACGCCCCCACACACACACAGCCAGCGAGACTCTGAGACACAACACAGGAGAGGAGAGCTTCATAGAGGAGTGAACATGACTGACACATGACATCACGAGAGAGACACGCCCCCACACACACACAGCCAGCGAGACTCTGAGACACAACACAGGAGAGGAGAGCTTCATAGAGGAGTGAACATGACTGACACATGACATCACGAGAGAGAGACACGCCCCCACACACACACAGCCAGCGAGACTCTGAGACACAACACAGGAGAGGAGAGCTTCATAGAGGAGTGAACATGACTGACACATGACATCACGAGAGAGAGCCACGCCCCCCCCACACACACAGCCAGCGAGACTCTGAGACACAACACAGGAGAGGAGAGCTTCATAGAGGAGTGAACATGACTGACACATGACATCACGAGAGAGAGCCACGCCCCCCCCACACACACAGCCAGCGAGACTCTGAGACACAACACAGGAGAGGAGAGCTTCATAGAGGAGTGAACATGACTGACACATGACATCACGAGAGAGAGACACGCCCCCCCACACACACACAGCCAGCGAGACTCTGAGACACAACACAGGAGAGGAGAGCTTCATAGAGGAGTGAACATGACTGACACATGACATCACGAGAGAGAGCCACGCCCCCACACACACAGCCAGCGAGACTCTGAGACACAACACAGGAGAGGAGAGCTTCATAGAGGAGTGAACATGACTGACACATGACATCACGAGAGAGAGCCACGCCCCCACACACACAGCCAGCGAGACTCTGAGACAACACAGGAGAGGAGAGCTTCATAGAGGAGTGAACATGACTGACACATGACATCACGAGAGAGAGCCACGCCCCCACACACACACAGCCAGCGAGACTCTGAGACACAACACAGGAGAGGAGAGCTTCATAGAGGAGTGAACATGACTGACACATGACATCACGAGAGAGACACGCCCCCACACACACACAGCCAGCGAGACTCTGAGACACAACACAGGAGAGGAGAGCTTCATAGAGGAGTGAACATGACTGACACATGACATCACGAGAGAGACACGCCCCCACACACACACACAGCCAGCGAGACTCTGAGACACAACACAGGAGAGGAGAGCTTCATAGAGGAGTGAACATGACTGACACATGACATCACGAGAGAGCCACGCCCCCACACACACAGCCAGCGAGACTCTGAGACACAACACAGGAGAGGAGAGCTTCATAGAGGAGTGAACATGACTGACACATGACATCACGAGAGAGCCACGCCCCCACACACACAGCCAGCGAGACTCTGAGACACAACACAGGAGAGGAGAGCTTCATAGAGGAGTGAACATGACTGACACATGACATCACGAGAGAGAGACACGCCCCCCCCACACAGCCAGTGAGACTCTGAGACACAACACAGGAGAGGAGAGCTTCATAGAGGAGTGAACATGACTGACACATGACATCACGAGAGAGAGACACGCCCCCACACACACAGCCAGCGAGACTCTGAGACACAACACAGGAGAGGAGAGCTTCATAGAGGAGTGAACATGACTGACACATGACATCACGAGAGAGACACGCCCCCACACACACACACAGCCAGCGAGACTCTGAGACACAACACAGGAGAGGAGAGCTTCATAGAGGAGTGAACATGACTGACACATGACATCACGAGAGAGCCACGCCCCCACACACACAGCCAGCGAGACTCTGAGACACAACACAGGAGAGGAGAGCTTCATAGAGGAGTGAACATGACTGACACATGACATCACGAGAGAGAGACACGCCCCCACACACACACAGCCAGCGAGACTCTGAGACACAACACAGGAGAGGAGAGCTTCATAGAGGAGTGAACATGACTGACACATGACATCACGAGAGAGACACGCCCCCACACACACAGCCAGCGAGACTCTGAGACACAACACAGGAGAGGAGAGCTTCATAGAGGAGTGAACATGACTGACACATGACATCACGAGAGAGAGCCACGCCCCCCCACACACACACAGCCAGCGAGACTCTGAGACACAACACAGGAGAGGAGAGCTTCATAGAGGAGTGAACATGACTGACACATGACATCACGAGAGAGAGCCACGCCCCCCCACACACACACAGCCAGCGAGACTCTGAGACACAACACAGGAGAGGAGAGCTTCATAGAGGAGTGAACATGACTGACACATGACATCACGAGAGAGAGCCACGCCCCCCCACACACATACAGCCAGCGAGACTCTGAGACAACACAGGAGAGGAGAGCTTCATAGAGGAGTGAACATGACTGACACATGACATCACGAGAGAGAGCCACGCCCCCACACACACAGCCAGCGAGACTCTGAGACACAACACAGGAGAGGAGAGCTTCATAGAGGAGTGAACATGACTGACACATGACATCACGAGAGAGACACGCCCCCACACACACACAGCCAGCGAGACTCTGAGACACAACACCGGAGAGGAGAGCTTCATAGAGGAGTGAACATGACTGACACATGACATCACGAGAGAGAGCCACGCCCCCCCACACACACACAGCCAGCGAGACTCTGAGACACAACACAGGAGAGGAGAGCTTCATAGAGGAGTGAACATGACTGACACATGACATCACGAGAGAGCCACGCCCCCACACACACAGCCAGCGAGACTCTGAGACACAACACAGGAGAGGAGAGCTTCATAGAGGAGTGAACATGACTGACACATGACATCACGAGAGAGCCACGCCCCCACACACACAGCCAGCGAGACTCTGAGACACAACACAGGAGAGGAGAGCTTCATAGAGGAGTGAACATGACTGACACATGACATCACGAGAGAGAGACACGCCCCCCCCACACAGCCAGTGAGACTCTGAGACACAACACAGGAGAGGAGAGCTTCATAGAGGAGTGAACATGACTGACACATGACATCACGAGAGAGAGACACGCCCCCACACACACAGCCAGCGAGACTCTGAGACACAACACAGGAGAGGAGAGCTTCATAGAGGAGTGAACATGACTGACACATGACATCACGAGAGAGACACGCCCCCACACACACACACAGCCAGCGAGACTCTGAGACACAACACAGGAGAGGAGAGCTTCATAGAGGAGTGAACATGACTGACACATGACATCACGAGAGAGCCACGCCCCCACACACACAGCCAGCGAGACTCTGAGACACAACACAGGAGAGGAGAGCTTCATAGAGGAGTGAACATGACTGACACATGACATCACGAGAGAGAGACACGCCCCCACACACACACAGCCAGCGAGACTCTGAGACACAACACAGGAGAGGAGAGCTTCATAGAGGAGTGAACATGACTGACACATGACATCACGAGAGAGAGCCACGCCCCCCCACACACACACAGCCAGCGAGACTCTGAGACACAACACAGGAGAGGAGAGCTTCATAGAGGAGTGAACATGACTGACACATGACATCACGAGAGAGAGCCACGCCCCCCCACACACATACAGCCAGCGAGACTCTGAGACACAACACAGGAGAGGAGAGCTTCATAGAGGAGTGAACATGACTGACACATGACATCACGAGAGAGAGCCACGCCCCCCCACACACACACAGCCAGCGAGACTCTGAGACACAACACAGGAGAGGAGAGCTTCATAGAGGAGTGAACATGACTGACACATGACATCACGAGAGAGAGCCACGCCCCCCCACACACATACAGCCAGCGAGACTCTGAGACACAACACAGGAGAGGAGAGCTTCATAGAGGAGTGAACATGACTGACACATGACATCACGAGAGAGACACGCCCCCACACACACACAGCCAGCGAGACTCTGAGACACAACACAGGAGAGGAGAGCTTCATAGAGGAGTGAACATGACTGACACATGACATCACGAGAGAGAGACACGCCCCCACACACACACACAGCCAGCGAGACTCTGAGACACAACACAGGAGAGGAGAGCTTCATAGAGGAGTGAACATGACTGACACATGACATCACAAGAGAGACACGCCCCCACACACACAGCCAGCGAGACTCTGAGACACAACACAGGAGAGGAGAGCTTCATAGAGGAGTGAACATGACTGACACATGACATCACGAGAGAGACACGCCCCCACACACACAGCCAGCGAGACTCTGAGACACAACACAGGAGAGGAGAGCTTCATAGAGGAGTGAACATGACTGACACATGACATCACGAGAGAGAGACACGCCCCCACACACACACAGCCAGCGAGACTCTGAGACACAACACAGGAGAGGAGAGCTTCATAGAGGAGTGAACATGACTGACACATGA
>NC_081245.1:4990566-4993066 GCF_902713425.1 Acipenser ruthenus
ACCCGCGGGCCATGGCGAGGCATGCTGGGAGCTGTAGTTCTTTATGCTGAGGTTTCCTATCACAAGCGATACAGACCTCTATTACAACACATCATGTAAAGAAAGCATCGCGATTCATCGAGACACAGTGAATCGCTCCAGCCCTGGCTATAGGACTACAGCTCCCAGCATGCCTCTGCACCCGCGGGCCATGGCGAGGCATGCTGGGAGCTGTAGTTCTTTATGCTGTGGTCTCGTCTCACAAGCGATACAGACCTCTATTACGACACATCATGTAAAGAAAGCATCGCGATTCATCGAGACACAGTGAATCGCTCCAGCCCTGGCTATAGGACTACAGCTCCCAGCATGCCTCTGCAGCCGCGGGCCATGGTGAGGCATGCTGGGAGCTGTAGTTCTTTATGCTGCGGTCTCGTATCACAAGCGATACAGACCTCTATTACAACACATCATGTAAAGAAAGCATTGCGATTCACTGAGACACAGTGAATCGCTCCAGCCCTGGCTATAGGACTACAGCTCCCAGCATGCCTCTGCACCCGCGGGCCATGGCGAGGCATGCTGGGAGCTGTAGTTCTTTATGCTGCGGTCTTGTAATGTCATTTTAATTCAAAGGCCATTACACGCAACACTGCAGGGCAGTTAAACCAGGGTCCCTTAAGCCAGGGAGCAATCATTCTCATAGTATTATTATTAATATTATTATTATTATTATTATTATTAAGCACTCAGAATTACTGTAAAATGGTAATAAGGGTTTATAAATAAGAAGCACTCTTTTCATTGATTGATCATAGAATCCATCGTTCATATTTATTCTACTGGGTGTGCAATAAGAGAGAAGGTCGATTCAAAATCAATCAATCACAGCTGAACAAGCTTTCTCCATTTTCAGGAAAAACTCAAACTGTGAAGACACCCAGGGAAGTTCTGGATGACTAAGGCATTAAAACGTTTCTCTGCTAACTTGACTTTCTCTCTCAGTCTCTTCTGGTTTGGAGGTTCTGATCCAGTGAAGTTCTGGATGACGAAGGCATTAAAACGTTTCTCTGCTAACTTGACTTTCTCTCTCAGTCTCTTCTGGTTTGGAGTTTCTGATCCAGTGAAGTTCTGGATGACGAAGGCATTAAAACGTTTCTCTACTAACTTGACTTTCTCTCTCAGTCTCTTCTGGTTTGGAGTTTCTGATCCAGTGAAGTTCTGGATGACGAAGGCATTAAAACGTTTCACTCATTATAGACTCAAAGGCACTTGTAGAAACCATTGACACACATTTCATTGATTAACATTGATTGTAAATCAAGGGTTTTGGCACCAGTAGTTAAAATGTACCAACCAAAAAGCACTACACTGGTTCAATTTAACATTGACAAATACTTCCCTTTAAGAGACATAACACAAATCCCCTTTAACTGATGCAGCTCCTAGTCCCAAACCTGCTTTTCAGGAGCGGTACAAAAAAGAACTACAAACATGGCATCCAACTGCCTGGGCCCCTGAGGACTCTGCCATCTTGAATGTAGTTTTCATTCATTAAGGAGATTTACTGGCCTGATTTATTGGGCTGGGAAAATAAAAAAACTACAAATATGGCGCACAAATGCCACTGCTTCTATGTATGCCGCCATCTTGGCTGTAGTTTTTGTTAGTATTGAGTTTTAGTAGCATTCTATAAACCTGAACTAGCGGCTTAAACTCCAATCCACTAGAGGGCGGAGTTCAGTAATCTAATAATAAACTACAGTCAAGATGGCTGTAAAGCACAGCAGATGGAAGCCATGTTTGTAGTCCTGTTGAGCTAAACCACAGTCCAGTGCAGCAAGAAACTACAAACATGGCGGCACTAACAGAAATAAAATATTTGACCACCATGTTTGTAGTTCTCACAGTTTGAATGTCCAGCTGGCTAGGAACCCAACCCAACACAACAGCTGTAATAAAAACTACAATCAAGATGGCGGCACGGATAGAAAACCCAAGCCTCCAGGCTCCATGTTTGTAGTTCTTTCAGCGTCAAGGAGATTTATAAATACAAAATATATATATATATATATAAATAGATATTACTGGCAAACAAACATTTTTTTCCCTCTCTGTGTGTGTCTATAATCCTGTAGTGGCCGTCCTCTGGAAGCTCCCTTCCTCCTCAAGCCCCTCCTCTTCCTGTGGGAGGAGCCTGTACTCTGCAAGCCCCTCCTCTTCCCGTGGGAGGAGCCTGTACGCCTCAAGCCTCTCCTCTTCCTGTGGGAGGAGCCTGTACTCCTCCTCCTCCTCCTCCAATGAGAGGAAGCCGTTGTGCCGGGCCCCGCCCCCCGGCCGGCTCTGCTCCAATGGCAGGGCTGCGTGGGGCTCCGGGACGCTCTTGTGTGGTTCGGGGGGCGGGATCCTCAGGGAGGCTGGCTGCTCGGGGTCCCCTCTCTCGCGGAGCAGCTCCCGGAGAAACAGGACCGGGATCGGGAGAGAGGCCAGCAGGATGAGACCAGCCAGCATTCCCAAACCC
>NC_081245.1:4995566-5018758 GCF_902713425.1 Acipenser ruthenus
CACACACACTGAGGAATCATCAAACACAGAGAGGAAGAGACGCCCGGAGCACAGAGCACACAGCACCCCAAACAGGAAGACCAGGACACAGGAACCCACTGAAACAACAAACACACACACTGAGGAATCATCAAACACAGAGAGGAAGAGACGCCCGGAGCGCAGAGCACACAGCACCCCAAACAGGAAGACCAGGACACAGGAACCCACTGAAACAACAAACACACACACTGAGGAATCATCAAACACAGAGAGGAAGAGACGCCCGGAGCGCAGAGCACACAGCACCCCAAACAGGAAGACCAGGACACAGGAACCCACTGAAACAACAAACACACACACTGAGGAATCATCAAACACAGAGAGGAAGAGACGCCCGGAGCACAGAGCACACAGCACCCCAAACAGGAAGACCAGGACACAGGAACCCACTGAAACAACAAACACACACACTGAGGAATCATCAAACACAGAGAGGAAGAGACGCCCGGAGCACAGAGCACACAGCACCCCAAACAGGAAGACCAGGACACAGGAACCCACTGAAACAACAAACACACACACTGAGGAATCATCAAACACAGAGAGGAAGAGACGCCCGGAGCGCAGAGCACACAGCACCCCAAACAGGAAGACCAGGACACAGGAACCCACTGAAACAACAAACACACACACTGAGGAATCATCAAACACAGAGAGGAAGAGACGCCCGGAGCGCAGAGCACACAGCACCCCAAACAGGAAGACCAGGACACAGGAACCCACTGAAACAACAAACACACACACTGAGGAATCATCAAACACAGAGAGGAAGAGACGACCGGAGCGCAGAGCACACAGCACCCCAAACAGGAAGACCAGGACACAGGAACCCACTGAAACAACAAACACACACACTGAGGAATCATCAAACACAGAGAGGAAGAGACGCCCGGAGCGCAGAGCACACAGCACCCCAAACAGGAAGACCAGGACACAGGAACCCACTGAAACAACAAACACACACACTGAGGAATCATCAAACACAGAGAGGAAGAGACGCCCGGAGCGCAGAGCACACAGCACCCCAAACAGGAAGACCAGGACACAGGAACCCACTGAAACAACAAACACACACACTGAGGAATCATCAAACACAGAGAGGAAGAGACGCCCGGAGCGCAGAGCACACAGCACCCCAAACAGGAAGACCAGGACACAGGAACCCACTGAAACAACAAACACACACACTGAGGAATCATCAAACACAGAGAGGAAGAGACGCCCGGAGCGCAGAGCACACAGCACCCCAAACAGGAAGACCAGGACACAGGAACCCACTGAAACAACAAACACACACACTGAGGAATCATCAAACACAGAGAGGAAGAGACGCCCGGAGCGCAGAGCACACAGCACCCCAAACAGGAAGACCAGGACACAGGAACCCACTGAAACAACAAACACACACACTGAGGAATCATCAAACACAGAGAGGAAGAGACGCCCGGAGCGCAGAGCACACAGCACCCCAAACAGGAAGACCAGGACACAGGAACCCACTGAAACAACAAACACACACACTGAGGAATCATCAAACACAGAGAGGAAGAGACGCCCGGAGCTCTTTACCTGTGAAGAGGCTGCGTCTCCTCCTCAGGACGGAGAAGCTGTCCATCAACGGGGTTAGGATTCCCTGCATCGTCCCGAACATCGTGCTCAATCCCAGATTCAGGAGCATCAGGAAAAACAGGAAGGACCACAACGGAGACGCCGGGAACAAAGCCATGGCCTCTGTGAACGTGATGAAGGCGAGACCGGTGCCCTCCACACCCTGAGAGAGGAGAGAGAGGAGAGAGATCTAACCCTCCACACCCTGAGAGAGGAGAGAGAGGAGAGAGATCTAACCCTCCACACCCTGAGAGAGGAGAGAGAGGAGAGAGATCTAACCCTCCACACCCTGAGAGAGGAGAGAGATCTAACCCTCCACACCCTGAGAGAGGAGAGAGAGGAGAGAGATCTAACCCTCCACATCCTGAGAGAGGAGAGAGAGGAGAGAGATCTAACCCTCCACATCCTGAGAGAGGAGAGAGAGGAGAGAGATCTAACCCTCCACACCCTGAGAGAGGAGAGAGAGGAGAGAGATCTAACCCTCCACACCCTGAGAGAGGAGAGAGATCTAACCCTCCACACCCTGAGAGAGGAGAGAGAGGAGAGAGATCTAACCCTCCACACCCTGAGAGAGGAGAGAGAGGAGAGAGATCTAACCCTCCACATCCTGAGAGAGGAGAGAGAGGAGAGAGATCTAACCCTCCACACCCTGAGAGAGGAGAGAGAGGAGAGAGATCTAACCCTCCACACCCTGAGAGAGGAGAGAGAGGAGAGAGATCTAACCCTCCACACCCTGAGAGAGGAGAGAGAGGAGAGAGATCTAACCCTCCACACCCTGAGAGAGGAGAGAGATCTAACCCTCCACATCCTGAGAGAGGAGAGAGAGGAGAGAGATCTAACCCTCCACACCCTGAGAGAGGAGAGAGAGGAGAGAGATCTAACCCTCCACACCCTGAGAGAGGAGAGAGAGGAGAGAGATCTAACCCTCCACACCCTGAGAGAGGAGAGAGATCTAACCCTCCACACCCTGAGAGAGGAGAGAGAGGAGAGAGATCTAACCCTCCACACCCTGAGAGAGGAGAGAGAGGAGAGAGATCTAACCCTCCACACCCTGAGAGAGGAGAGAGAGGAGAGAGATCTAACCCTCCACACCCTGAGAGAGGAGAGAGAGGAGAGAGATCTAACCCTCCACACCCTGAGAGAGGAGAGAGAGGAGAGAGATCTAACCCTCCACACCCTGAGAGAGGAGAGAGAGGAGAGAGATCTAACCCTCCACACCCTGAGAGAGGAGAGAGAGGAGAGAGATCTAACCCTCCACACCCTGAGAGAGGAGAGAGAGGAGAGAGATCTAACCCTCCACATCCTGAGAGAGGAGAGAGAGGAGAGAGATCTAACCCTCCACACCCTGAGAGAGGAGAGAGATCTAACCCTCCACACCCTGAGAGAGGAGAGAGAGGAGAGAGATCTAACCCTCCACACCCTGAGAGAGGAGAGAGATCTAACCCTCCACACCCTGAGAGAGGAGAGAGAGGAGAGAGATCTAACCCTCCACACCCTGAGAGAGGAGAGAGATCTAACCCTCCACACCCTGAGAGAGGAGAGAGAGGAGAGAGATCTAACCCTCCACACCCTGAGAGAGGAGAGAGAGGAGAGAGATCTAACCCTCCACACCCTGAGAGAGGAGAGAGAGGAGAGAGATCTAACCCTCCACACCCTGAGAGAGGAGAGAGAGGAGAGAGATCTAACCCTCCACACCCTGAGAGAGGAGAGAGAGGAGAGAGATCTAACCCTCCACACCCTGAGAGAGGAGAGAGAGGAGAGAGATCTAACCCTCCACACCCTGAGAGAGGAGAGAGAGGAGAGAGATCTAACCCTCCACACCCTGAGAGAGGAGAGAGAGGAGAGAGATCTAACCCTCCACACCCTGAGAGAGGAGAGAGAGGAGAGAGATCTAACCCTCCACACCCTGAGAGAGGAGAGAGATCTAACCCTCCACATCCTGAGAGAGGAGAGAGAGGAGAGAGATCTAACCCTCCGCACCCTGAGAGAGGAGAGAGAGGAGAGAGATCTAACCCTCCACACCCTGAGAGAGGAGAGAGATCTAACCCTCCACACCCTGAGAGAGGAGAGAGAGGAGAGAGATCTAACCCTCCGCACCCTGAGAGAGGAGAGAGAGGAGAGAGATCTAACCCTCCACATCCTGAGAGAGGAGAGAGATCTAACCCTCCACACCCTGAGAGAGGAGAGAGAGGAGAGAGATCTAACCCTCCACACCCTGAGAGAGGAGAGAGAGGAGAGAGATCTAACCCTCCGCACCCTGAGAGAGGAGAGAGAGGAGAGAGATCTAACCCTCCACACCCTGAGAGAGGAGAGAGATCTAACCCTCCACATCCTGAGAGAGGAGAGAGAGGAGAGAGATCTAACCCTCCACACCCTGAGAGAGGAGAGAGAGGAGAGAGATCTAACCCTCCACACCCTGAGAGAGGAGAGGAGAGAGATCTAACCCTCCACACCCTGAGAGAGGAGAGAGAGGAGAGAGATCTAACCCTCCACACCCTGAGAGAGGAGAGAGAGGAGAGAGATCTAACCCTCCACATCCTGAGAGAGGAGAGAGATCTAACCCTCCACACCCTGAGAGAGGAGAGAGAGGAGAGAGATCTAACCCTCCACACCCTGAGAGAGGAGAGAGAGGAGAGAGATCTAACCCTCCACACCCTGAGAGAGGAGAGAGAGGAGAGAGATCTAACCCTCCACACCCTGAGAGAGGAGAGAGAGGAGAGAGATCTAACCCTCCACACCCTGAGAGAGGAGAGAGAGGAGAGAGATCTAACCCTCCACACCCTGAGAGAGGAGAGAGAGGAGAGAGATCTAACCCTCCACACCCTGAGAGAGGAGAGAGAGGAGAGAGATCTAACCCTCCACACCCTGAGAGAGGAGAGAGATCTAACCCTCTACACCCTGAGAGAGGTGAGAGATCTAACCCTCCACACCCTGAGAGAGGAGAGAGAGGAGAGAGATCTAACCCTCCACACCCTGAGAGAGGAGAGAGAGGAGAGAGATCTAACCCTCCACACCCTGAGAGAGGAGAGAGAGGAGAGAGATCTAACCCTCCACACCCTGAGAGAGGAGAGAGAGGAGAGAGATCTAACCCTCCACATCCTGAGAGAGGAGAGAGAGGAGAGAGATCTAACCCTCCACACCCTGAGAGAGGAGAGAGAGGAGAGAGATCTAACCCTCCACATCCTGAGAGAGGAGAGAGAGGAGAGAGATCTAACCCTCCACACCCTGAGAGAGGAGAGAGAGGAGAGAGATCTAACCCTCCACACCCTGAGAGAGGAGAGAGAGGAGAGAGATCTAACCCTCCACATCCTGAGAGAGGAGAGAGAGGAGAGAGATCTAACCCTCCACACCCTGAGAGAGGAGAGAGGAGAGAGATCTAACCCTCCACACCCTGAGAGAGGAGAGAGAGGAGAGAGATCTAACCCTCCACACCCTGAGAGAGGAGAGAGAGGAGAGAGATCTAACCCTCCGCACCCTGAGAGAGGAGAGAGAGGAGAGAGATCTAACCCTCCACACCCTGAGAGAGGAGAGAGAGGAGAGAGATCTAACCCTCCACACCCTGAGAGAGGAGAGAGAGGAGAGAGATCTAACCCTCCACACCCTGAGAGAGGAGAGAGATCTAACCCTCCACACCCTGAGAGAGGAGAGAGAGGAGAGAGATCTAACCCTCCACACCCTGAGAGAGGAGAGAGATCTAACCCTCCACACCCTGAGAGAGGAGAGAGAGGAGAGAGATCTAACCCTCCACACCCTGAGAGAGGAGAGAGAGGAGAGAGATCTAACCCTCCACACCCTGAGAGAGGAGAGAGAGGAGAGAGATCTAACCCTCCACACCCTGAGAGAGGAGAGAGAGGAGAGAGATCTAACCCTCCACATCCTGAGAGAGGAGAGAGAGGAGAGAGATCTAACCCTCCACACCCTGAGAGAGGAGAGAGAGGAGAGAGATCTAACCCTCCACACCCTGAGAGAGGAGAGAGAGGAGAGAGATCTAACCCTCCACACCCTGAGAGAGGAGAGAGAGGAGAGAGATCTAACCCTCCACACCCTGAGAGAGGAGAGAGAGGAGAGAGATCTAACCCTCCACACCCTGAGAGAGGAGAGAGAGGAGAGATCTAACCCTCCACACCCTGAGAGAGGAGAGAGAGGAGAGAGATCTAACCCTCCACACCCTGAGAGAGGAGAGAGAGGAGAGAGATCTAACCCTCCACACCCTGAGAGAGGAGAGAGATCTAACCCTCCGCACCCTGAGAGAGGAGAGAGAGGAGAGAGATCTAACCCTCCACACCCTGAGAGAGGAGAGAGAGGAGAGAGATCTAACCCTCCACACCCTGAGAGAGGAGAGAGAGGAGAGAGATCTAACCCTCCACACCCTGAGAGAGGAGAGAGATCTAACCCTCCACATCCTGAGAGAGGAGAGAGAGGAGAGAGATCTAACCCTCCACACCCTGAGAGAGGAGAGAGAGGAGAGAGATCTAACCCTCCACACCCTGAGAGAGGAGAGAGAGGAGAGAGATCTAACCCTCCACATCCTGAGAGAGGAGAGAGAGGAGAGAGATCTAACCCTCCACATCCTGAGAGAGGAGAGAGAGGAGAGAGATCTAACCCTCCACACCCTGAGAGAGGAGAGAGAGGAGAGAGATCTAACCCTCCACACCCTGAGAGAGGAGAGAGATCTAACCCTCCACATCCTGAGAGAGGAGAGAGAGGAGAGAGATCTAACCCTCCACACCCTGAGAGAGGAGAGAGAGGAGAGAGATCTAACCCTCCACACCCTGAGAGAGGAGAGAGAGGAGAGAGATCTAACCCTCCACACCCTGAGAGAGGAGAGAGAGGAGAGAGATCTAACCCTCCACACCCTGAGAGAGGAGAGAGATCTAACCCTCCACACCCTGAGAGAGGAGAGAGAGGAGAGAGATCTAACCCTCCACACCCTGAGAGAGGAGAGAGAGGAGAGAGATCTAACCCTCCACACCCTGAGAGAGGAGAGAGAGGAGAGAGATCTAACCCTCCACACCCTGAGAGAGGAGAGAGAGGAGAGAGATCTAACCCTCCACACCCTGAGAGAGGAGAGAGATCTAACCCTCTACACCCTGAGAGAGGTGAGAGATCTAACCCTCCACACCCTGAGAGAGGAGAGAGAGGAGAGAGATCTAACCCTCCACACCCTGAGAGAGGAGAGAGAGGAGAGAGATCTAACCCTCCACACCCTGAGAGAGGAGAGAGAGGAGAGATCTAACCCTCCACACCCTGAGAGAGGAGAGAGAGGAGAGAGATCTAACCCTCCACATCCTGAGAGAGGAGAGAGAGGAGAGAGATCTAACCCTCCACACCCTGAGAGAGGAGAGAGAGGAGAGAGATCTAACCCTCCACATCCTGAGAGAGGAGAGAGAGGAGAGAGATCTAACCCTCCACACCCTGAGAGAGGAGAGAGAGGAGAGAGATCTAACCCTCCACACCCTGAGAGAGGAGAGAGAGGAGAGAGATCTAACCCTCCACATCCTGAGAGAGGAGAGAGAGGAGAGAGATCTAACCCTCCACACCCTGAGAGAGGAGAGAGGAGAGAGATCTAACCCTCCACACCCTGAGAGAGGAGAGAGAGGAGAGAGATCTAACCCTCCACACCCTGAGAGAGGAGAGAGAGGAGAGAGATCTAACCCTCCGCACCCTGAGAGAGGAGAGAGAGGAGAGAGATCTAACCCTCCACACCCTGAGAGAGGAGAGAGAGGAGAGAGATCTAACCCTCCACACCCTGAGAGAGGAGAGAGAGGAGAGAGATCTAACCCTCCACACCCTGAGAGAGGAGAGAGATCTAACCCTCCACACCCTGAGAGAGGAGAGAGAGGAGAGAGATCTAACCCTCCACACCCTGAGAGAGGAGAGAGATCTAACCCTCCACACCCTGAGAGAGGAGAGAGAGGAGAGAGATCTAACCCTCCACACCCTGAGAGAGGAGAGAGAGGAGAGAGATCTAACCCTCCACACCCTGAGAGAGGAGAGAGAGGAGAGAGATCTAACCCTCCACACCCTGAGAGAGGAGAGAGAGGAGAGAGATCTAACCCTCCACATCCTGAGAGAGGAGAGAGAGGAGAGAGATCTAACCCTCCACACCCTGAGAGAGGAGAGAGAGGAGAGAGATCTAACCCTCCACACCCTGAGAGAGGAGAGAGAGGAGAGAGATCTAACCCTCCACACCCTGAGAGAGGAGAGAGAGGAGAGAGATCTAACCCTCCACACCCTGAGAGAGGAGAGAGAGGAGAGAGATCTAACCCTCCACACCCTGAGAGAGGAGAGAGAGGAGAGATCTAACCCTCCACACCCTGAGAGAGGAGAGAGAGGAGAGAGATCTAACCCTCCACACCCTGAGAGAGGAGAGAGAGGAGAGAGATCTAACCCTCCACACCCTGAGAGAGGAGAGAGATCTAACCCTCCGCACCCTGAGAGAGGAGAGAGAGGAGAGAGATCTAACCCTCCACACCCTGAGAGAGGAGAGAGAGGAGAGAGATCTAACCCTCCACACCCTGAGAGAGGAGAGAGAGGAGATCTAACCCTCCACACCCTGAGAGAGGAGAGAGATCTAACCCTCCACATCCTGAGAGAGGAGAGAGAGGAGAGAGATCTAACCCTCCACACCCTGAGAGAGGAGAGAGAGGAGAGAGATCTAACCCTCCACACCCTGAGAGAGGAGAGAGAGGAGAGAGATCTAACCCTCCACATCCTGAGAGAGGAGAGAGAGGAGAGAGATCTAACCCTCCACATCCTGAGAGAGGAGAGAGAGGAGAGAGATCTAACCCTCCACACCCTGAGAGAGGAGAGAGAGGAGAGAGATCTAACCCTCCACACCCTGAGAGAGGAGAGAGATCTAACCCTCCACATCCTGAGAGAGGAGAGAGAGGAGAGAGATCTAACCCTCCACACCCTGAGAGAGGAGAGAGAGGAGAGAGATCTAACCCTCCACACCCTGAGAGAGGAGAGAGAGGAGAGAGATCTAACCCTCCACACCCTGAGAGAGGAGAGAGAGGAGAGAGATCTAACCCTCCACACCCTGAGAGAGGAGAGAGAGGAGAGAGATCTAACCCTCCACACCCTGAGAGAGGAGAGAGAGGAGAGAGATCTAACCCTCCACACCCTGAGAGAGGAGAGAGAGGAGAGAGATCTAACCCTCCACACCCTGAGAGAGGAGAGAGAGGAGAGAGATCTAACCCTCCACATCCTGAGAGAGGAGAGAGAGGAGAGAGATCTAACCCTCCACACCCTGAGAGAGGAGAGAGAGGAGAGAGATCTAACCCTCCACACCCTGAGAGGAGAGGAGAGAGGGGAGAGGAGAGATGAGAGAGGGATGAGGAGAGGAGAGGAGAGAGAGGGACTCTCACCTTGCTCATCTCCTCCTGCAGGTCGCAGGGCTCCAGTGACCCCGCCTGCAGCAGCGCCCCCTGCTGCTCAAACCAGTGCCTGTACTGGCTCACCGACACCTCACCTCCAGTCACATTGAACTGGGGAGCCAGCTCTAGAGGCACTGAGCCATTCAACAGCAACTGGGATAACTGTAGCAGGTTCCTGAGAGAGGGGGAGAGAGGGGGAGGGAGGGGGAGAGGGGGAGGGGGGAGAGAGGGGGAGAGGGAGAGAGAGGGAGGGAGGGGGAGAGAGAGAGAGAGAGGGAGGGAGGGGAGAGAGAGAGGCAGGGAGGGGGAGAGGAGAGGGAGGGAGGGGGAGAGGAGAGAGGGAGGGAGGGGGAGAGAGAGAGAGGGAGGGGGAGAGAGAGAGAGGGAGGGAGGAGAGGAGAGAGGGAGGGAGGGGGAGAGGAGAGAGGGAGGGAGGGGGAGAGAGAGAGAGGAAGGGGGAGAGAGAGAGAGGGAGGGGGAGAGAGAGGGAGGGGGAGGGAGGGGGGGGAGGGGGAGGGAGGGGGGGAGGGAGGGGGGGAGAGAGAGGAGAGAGGGGGGAGAGAGAGTGGAGGGAGAGGGGGAGAGAGAGGGAGGGAGAGAAGTTGAGGGAGAGTCATTTACAAGTTATCAAATTCAAAATTCAAAATTGGCTTTATTGGCACGACAATAAAATAATTGTTTTTCCAAAACACGGGCATGGCACAACCGACTAAAATATATAAAAGACAGAGAAAACATATATTTTAATACTAAACAGTGTCCCTCCCTCCCTCTAGAATGAATAACTCCTTCCTTCCCTCTATATGAAACAGTACCCCCCCTTCTCTGTATCTCTCAGTGTGTGAAACTGACTCCATTGTGGCTCTACCATGGAGCCAGCCCCCTATGTGACCCTACAGCACTCTAGAGCCAACATGGCCGCCCCTGTGCCTCAGCTGCAGCCTCCCTCCTCTGCACCTCTGCCCCAGGCCCCCGTGTGACTCACTGCTGGACGCAGCGCTGGGAGAGGGCGTGGGCTCGGAACCCCAGCACGGCGAACACGACCAGCGAGGCCAGCAGCGAGGTCAGGAAGTTCACGCCGGAGACGAGAACGGCGTCGCGGTGGCAGTTGTTCCCGCGCGGGTTGTAGCTGGAGTACGCGATGACGCTCCCGAACCCGAGTCCCAGAGCGAAGAAGACCTGCGTGAGAGCCTGCCGCCACACCTGCATGTCGAGCCAGATCTGCAGCTGAGAGGATCGACCAGGAGTCAATAATCAATAACCAATAACCTCCTGATCACTGCTAATACTAATAATAACATCATCATCATCATCGCTAGGGTCTGCGCAAACTCCTGGCTCCTGATCATTTCAATATTAATAATAATATTAATAATAATAATAATAATAATAATAATAATAAGAGGAGTCTCGGTTCTTACTCGGGGGTAGAACATGTATTTGATCCCATCAGCGGCTCCTTCCAGCATCACCCCTCTGATGAGAAAACACAGGAGCACGAGGTAGGGGAAGACAGAGGAGAAATACATGACCTGGAGAAGAGAGAGAGAGAGAGAGAGAGATACATGACCTGGAGAAGAGAGAGAGAGAGAGAGATACATGACCTGGAGAAGAGAGAGAGCGAGAGAGAGAGAGAGAGAGATACATGACCTGGAGAAGAGAGAGAGAGAGAGAGAGAGAGAGAGAGATACATGACCTGGAGAAGAGAGAGAGAGAGAGAGATACATGACCTGGAGAAGAGAGAGAGAGAGATACATGACCTGGAGAAGAGAGAGAGAGAGAGATACATGACCTGGAGAAGAGAGAGAGAGAGAGAGAGAGAGAGACTTTCTTAGTGAAATAAAATGCTAATTTAATAACATAAACATATTGTATAGTAGTACTTAAAGTAGTATTTAACGTAATATGAAAAAATAAGATAAAACATTTTGATTAAATATTATAAAAACACCAAAAGAAGATCCCAAGACCAAAAGAAAAAAGAACACAGAGGAAAGGGAAGGAAGGAAAGAAAGAAGAGAGAATTAAAGGAAGAGAAGAAAAATTAAAAGAAAAGGAAAGAAAGGGAAAAAAGAAAGAGAAAGAAAAGAAAGAAAGAAGGAAATAAGAGGAAAATAAAGAAAGGAAGAAAATCACAGAGCAAAGGGAAGGAAGGAAAGAAGAGAGAGTTAAAGGAAGAGAAGAAAAATATTTAAGAAAGAGAAAAGGAAAGAAAAGGATAAAGAAAGAGAAAGAAAGAAAAGATAGAAGTAAATAAAAGAGGAAAATAAAGGAAGAAAATTACAGAGGTAGAGGTAAGCGTTTTACACTACCATCATTTTATTTTATAATTTTATAGTAATAAATACAAAAAATACTACAAAAATTAAAAGTTCAGCAGTAGTTTGCTTTTAAAAAAGTTCAGTTTACTTTCAAAAAAGCAGCCGTTGGCAGTGACAGTTGGAAATTGCAACAAAGTGTAGCAGATTCTCCCGGTTGCCATGGAGACGAGTCAGAGTGCAGAGAGCAGGGAGTTCCAGTGCCCGGCTGAACTGCGCAGCGCACAGGCCAGGAAGCATCATAAACTGAGCGTGCTGAGAGAGAACCCGGAGTGTCTGTACACAGACTACTCTGGGACAGGAGACAAGAAGATGAGAAGCAACCTCATCTTCTACACTCAACACCTCAATGCCTGGCACACTGCTGTGTGTAAGACGTACAGCAACGTCACAAAAAGAGGGATCTGCCAAGGTAGACAGATCCTCTTAAGAGAAGACTCTGACCCGGACAGCACAGTCTTGAGTATTAATGTCTACCACAGCGGAACTGTGTTGATCCAGGGCAGTGAGGCTAGCCTGACCTCCTTTGAAAAAAAATATAAACAACTAAAAGAGGCAGCAGAGATTGAAAAAACAAACACTACAGCCAACGACCCCGAGAACACCGACCCTGAAGACCCTGAAGATCCTACCTCAGACAGCACATCACCCGACACCAACCTGCCCACCCCCACGACCCCCAGCGACACCCAGCACATGCGGGAGTGCCTGGCCCTGCTGGAGCTGGAGTTTGTGGAGTTCAGAGAACTTACACTGGCCAGACTCACGGAAACCAGCACCCAGCAGCTCAGAGATGAGGTGAGCCAGCTCAAGAGAGAGAACAGGGTGGCCATTACCGAGCTGACCAGCGAGATGAAGGACCTGCAGCAGGAGAACGCGAACCTAAGGACCCAGCTGACCAGCGTCAAGGAGGAGATGCAGCGCAGAGAGAAAACCACCAACAAGGAGCTGCAGGGATTGAGGGAGCAGCTCCACAGATACACAGCCCCCCCCATCCCTGCTCCCCGTGCTACCACCCTCCCTACACTCCCACCCCCGCTCCCCCCCCGCTCCCCCCCCTATTCCCACCCCCGCTGCCCCCCGCACTCCCACACCGGTCCCATCCCCACCCCTGCTCCCCCCCCCGCTCCCCCCCTATTCCCACCCCCCGCTGCCCCCCGCACTCCCACACCGGTCCCATCCCCACCCCCGCTCCCCCCCCCGGTCCCCCTCCCACCCCGCTCCCATCCCCACCCCTGCTTCCCCCCCGCTCCCCCTCCCACCCCGTTCCCCCCCCCCACCCCGCTCCCACCCCCATCCCCACCCACACCCACAGCATGCTGGCCAAAAAGAAGACAAACGCAGAAGTGGCCCTCCTCATTGACAGCAACGGGAAATACCTGGACATGAGGAGACTGTTTCCCAGCCGGCGTGTCAACAACATCCGCTGCACAAACACGGAGCGAGCCCTGCAGCTGCTGAACCGGGACACACTGGGGAGCCCGAGCTGCATCGTCATCCACACCGGCACCAACGACCTGGGCTCCCTGCGCCACGACACCGCCAAGGCCGTGAGAAGGGTGGCTGAGAGAGCCACGCAGGAGTTCCCCGACTCCAGGGTGGTCATCTCCACGCTGCTGCCCCGAGCCGACACCCACCCACACACCATCAACGCTGTGAACGCAGAGATCACCAGAGGCTGCGCTGCGCTGCCTAACGTGCACCTGGCACACCACCCCACAGTGGGGCCCTGGCACCTCTACGACAAGGTGCACCTCAACCAGGAGGGGGTCAAAGTCTTTGCCAAGACCCTGAAGGATGCAGCCATGGGCCGTAGCCCAGCCAGCCCCCCTCGCAGCAGTGCCAGCAGAGGCCAGCGTAGCATGCAGCCCCCCCCGCACTGCAGCGCACACATCCCGCCCCCGCAGCACCGTACAGCCGCCCGCCATCCGGCCCCCCACTCGTCCCACTACCGCCAGGATCAGCGACCACCAGCAGCAACTCAGCTATGCTGCAACTCTGTCCCGGCCCACCCCCCCAGCCCCCACCGAACTGGGAGAGATCAAACAGCTCCTCAGCATCCTCTGCTCCAGGCTGCTGAACTGAGACCTGCAACACTCGGGTAGGGAAGAAAAAAAAAAAAAAAAAAAAAATATTCTACATGTAAATAACTACAAAAATAAATAAAGTATAAATAAATAAATAATTATTAATACTACTAAAATAATTACTATACTTGTACTTTACTGTTTAAAGGGAACTTAAAATGATAAAAGGTTGTGTTATTGTTAGACATTTTATTTCATTAAGAATAATATTGGTTGGATTACATGAGTTCATTTACTGTTAGCTGTTGGAACATTCAGGGCCTGTATTCCTCTGCTTTTGGGCTGAAGAGCACAGATCCTGAATTTATTAAAAATACAAAAGATGTCGATGTGATAGTTCTGTTGGAGACATGGTGCCGTGCAGACGCGCTCACACACTGCCCCTCAGGCTACAGGGAGGCGATAGTGCCCTCTATTAAACTGAGCACAGTCCGGCGCGGCAGGGACTCAGGGGGGATTATAGTGTGGTACAGAGAGGAGCTGGCCAGCTACATCAGCCCAGTCAAACAGGGCCAAACACACACATGGCTCAAAATTAACAAGGGAATAGCCCAATGTCAAAATGACATATACCTGTGTGCAGCATACACCCCCCCTTCTGAATCCCCCTATTACAACGAAGAGTATTTTAACACCCTCCACACAGAGATCGGCCATTTCCAGGCCCAGGGGAATGTGCTGCTCTGTGGGGATTTCAATGCCAGGACAGGCTCAGAGCCTGACTGTATTAACACCCAGGGAAACAGCCATGTATTTGGACAGACCCCTCTGTACCTCACACCCACCACAATCCAGAGAAACAACCCTGACCGTGCCGTGAACAAAAATGGGAGAGAATTAGTGCATCTCTGTCAAGCCCTAGGTCTGTACATCGTTAATGGCAGGATCAGAGGGGACTCTTTAGGGAGGTTCACGTATTGCTCAGCTCTTGGGACTAGTGTAGTCGACTATGCCATCACTGACATGGACCCCTCCTTTCTAAGTGCATTCACTGTCAGGCAACAAACCCCTCTATCGGACCACAATCAAATCACTGTGTTCCTGAAAAGAGGAAGTCAGGCAAGCAACACACAAACACAGCCCAGTAAGCTGTACAATCTGAATCAAACATACAGATGGGCTCCAAACAGCACTGAGGAATATATCAAAGCAATCAGTTCCACTGAAATAACTAACACCATTAACACTTTCCTCAACACTCTGTACCAACCTAATATGACAGGACTAAATCTGTCTGTTAATGACATCAATCAGATATTTGAAAAAGCAGCCATAATGGCAAATATTAAAAAGACCAAAAAGAAGATCAATCAGAAACAAAAACACACACAGTCATGGTTTGATGATGAATGTAAATCAATACGAACAAATCTAAGAAAATTATCTAATCAAAAACACCATCAACCACAAGACACAGACTTACGTCTGAGGTACTGTGAGACTCTAAAACACTACAAACACACCCTCAAACAGAAAAAACAAAAACACACAAACAAAACCCTCACAGACATTGAAAAATCTGTTGACCAAAATCAGTTCTGGGAAATGTGGAACAATTTAAACCCAACAAAACAACAAGAATTGACGATACAAAATGGAACAGTTTGGAAAAATTATTTTGAAAACCTTTATAAAGATATTCAACAAAAAGATCTAACAGATAAACAAAATGAAACTAGAGAAAAACTGAAATTACTTGAACAATCAATTAAAGATAACCAAAACACAATTGATGTTCCAATCACCCTACAGGAATTAACTAAGAAGCTGCAGGCACTGAAAACCAGGAAAGCCTGCGGCCCTGACAGCATCAGCACTGAGATGCTCAAACACAGCAGCCCTAAATTACAGGAGGCAATGCTTAAATTGTTCAACATGGTACTAAGTACTGGTTACTTCCCTGACATCTGGAACCAAGGGCTTATATCCCCAATTCACAAGAGTGGAGACAAATTCGACCCCAACAACTACCGGGGCATCTGTGTGAGCAGTAATCTGGGGAAGGTGTTCTGCAGTATCATCAACGCCCGGATACTGGCCTTCCTTACCGAACACAATGTCCTGAGTAAGAGTCAAATTGGATTCCTACCAAATCACCGCACAACAGATCATATTTACACCCTACACACCCTAATAAACAAACACGTACACCAAAAAAATAAAGGCAAAATTTTCGCCTGCTTCATTGACTTTAAAAAAGCATTTGATTCTATTTGGCATGAAGGTTTATATTACAGAATTCTTCAAAGTGGTGTAGGGGGTAAAATCTATGATATAATAAAATCAATGTACACAGAAAACAAATGTGCAGTCAAAATTGGCAACAAAAGAACTGATTTCTTCACTCAGGGGCGGGGGGTGAGACAGGGCTGCAGTCTGAGTCCAACACTGTTCAATATTTATATTAACGAGTTGGCTACGATGTTGGAGCAGTCTGCAGACCCCGGCCTTACTCTACACAACACCGAAGTCAAGTTCCTGCTCTATGCAGATGACCTGGTCCTGCTGTCGCCCACAGAGCAGGGGCTGCAGCGGAGCCTGGCACTGCTGGAGCAGTACTGTCAGACCTGGGCCCTGGCAGTAAACTTTAAAAAGACCAAAATAATGATTTTTCAAAAAAAGGCCAGAACTCAGGGAAACAGATACCACTTCACCCTAAACAACACTACACTAGAACACACCTCAGACTACACGTACCTGGGCCTGACTATCAGTGCGTCAGGGAGCTTTAACCTAGCAGTGAATGCACTAAAGGAAAAAGCCAGAAGAGCTTTCTATGCCATCAAAAGAAGATTCTATAAAATCAATATTCCTATCAAAATATGGCTAAAATTAATTGACAGTGTCATCCAGCCCATTGCGCTGTATGGAAGTGAGGTATGGGGTCCACTCAGTCAACAAGACTACACTAAATGGGACAAACACCCAATCGAAACCCTGCATGCTGAACTCTACAAAAACATCCTACAGGTGCAAAGAAAAACACCAAATCATGCATGCAGGGCAGAATTAGGCCGTTACCCAACACTCATAAATATAAAGAAAAGAGCACTAAAGTTTTGGATGCACCTAAAGAAAAGTGAATCAGACTCCCTCCAGTATGAGGCCATGCAAACCCAAGAGCTCAGCCCTGAAAAGAGTCCTCTAAGCCAGCTGGCCCTGAAGCTCACTGCACTGAACCCAACTAATAATACTAAAACAAACCAGCTTCAGGGCAGCACTGCTTACCAGCCCCCAATCAGAGTCAACCAAATTATAAAACTAACCAAAAACTGCTATCTGAAACATTGGGACACAGAAACAAAATCTCAAAATAAACTGGATTGTTATCGGGCCCTAAAAAGAGATTACACTCTGGCAGAGTATCTCTCTACTGTCAGAGATACAAAGCAGAGGCAGATCCTGACCAAGTACAGGCTCAGTGACCACAGCCTGGCCATTGAAAAAGGCCGTCACCGGCAGACCTGGCTTCCTAAAGAAGAAAGGCTCTGTGGTCACTGTGAGACAGGAGAGGTTGAGACAGAGATGCACTTCCTTCTTCAATGTAAGAAATACTCGGAAAATAGACAAACTTATTTTAAAAAATTTGCAAATTCCCTCCCAAACTTCCCAAACATGACCAACCCTGAAAAAGTCCCAATCCTCCTGGGAGAGGAGAGAAGCACAGCCCAACTAGCAGCCCAGTATGTGTCTGCATGTCACAGATTGAGGGACACACAATGAGAGCTCTGCACAGAGACACACACACACTTATGTATATACAGTATGTATGTTGTTGTGTATGTAGGCATGTATGTATTAGGTAAATGCTTATTGTCCTGATACATGTTTATTGTTAGTAGTGATATGTGTTTTTTTTTTTTTTTTTTTACTGTACTTTATAAATCAGTTTGTTTATATATATGTATTCATGATGCATTGTATATATGCATGTCTGTATTGTATAATTGCTTTGGCAACACCTGCTATTGTAAGTCATGCCAATAAAGCACCATTGAATTGAATTGAATTGAATTGAGAGAGAGATACATGACCTGGAGAAGAGAGAGAGAGAGATACATGACCTGGAGAAGAGAGAGAGAGAGAGAGAGAGATACATGACCTGGAGAAGAGAGAGAGAGAGAGAGAGATACATGACCTGGAGAAGAGAGAGAGAGAGAGAGATACATGACCTGGAGAAGAGAGAGAGAGAGAGAGAGAGAGAGAGAGAGATACATGACCTGGAGAAGAGAGAGAGAGAGAGAGATACATGACCTGGAGAAGAGAGAGAGAGAGAGAGAGAGAGAGAGAGAGATACATGACCTGGAGAAGAGAGAGAGAGAGAGAGATACATGACCTGGAGAAGAGAGAGAGAGAGAGAGAGAGAGATACATGACCTGGAGAAGAGAGAGAGAGAGAGAGAGAGAGAGAGAGAGATACATGACCTGGAGAAGAGAGAGAGAGAGAGAGATACATGACCTGGAGAAGAGAGAGAGAGAGATACATGACCTGGAGAAGAGAGAGAGAGAGATACATGACCTGGAGAAGAGAGAGAGAGAGAGATACATGACCTGGAGAAGAGAGAGAGAGAGAGAGAGAGAGAGAGAGATACATGACCTGGAGAAGAGAGAGAGAGAGAGAAATACATGACCTGGAGAAGAGAGAGAGAGAGAGAGAGAGATACATGACCTGGAGAAGAGAGAGAGAGAGATACATGACCTGGAGAAGAGAGAGAGAGAGATACATGACCTGGAGAAGAGAGAGAGAGAGATACATGACCTGGAGAAGAGAGAGAGAGAGAGATACATGACCTGGAGAAGAGAGAGAGAGAGAGAGAGATACATGACCTGGAGAAGAGAGAGAGAGAGAGAGAGAGAGATACATGACCTGGAGAAGAGAGAGAGAGAGAGAGAGAGAGAGAGATACATGACCTGGAGAAGAGAGAGAGAGAGAGAGATACATGACCTGGAGAAGAGAGAGAGAGAGATACATGACCTGGAGAAGAGAGAGAGAGAGAGATACATGACCTGGAGAAGAGAGAGAGAGAGAGATACATGACCTGGAGAAGAGAGAGAGAGAGAGATACATGACCTGGAGAAGAGAGAGAGAGAGAGATACATGACCTGGAGAAGAGAGAGAGAGAGAGATACATGACCTGGAGAAGAGAGAGAGAGAGAGAGATACATGACCTGGAGAAGAGAGAGAGAGATACATGACCTGGAGAAGAGAGAGAGAGAGAGATACATGACCTGGAGAAGAGAGAGAGAGAGAGAGAGGAGAGGGAGAGAGAGAGAGAGAGAGGCAGCAGCAAGATGAGCTCTTAATTTAAACTAAAAAAATGTTAATCTAGAGTAAATTTAATTGTGAGAATTAAGAATATAAATCAGTAAGAACAAATAAAAAACAAATGGAAAACTTTTACTACAGAAATAAGACATCCAGGAAAAATTAAACAATTAAACAAGAAAGAAAGAAAGAAAGAAAGAAAGAAAGAAAGAAAGAGAAAGAAAGAAATAGAAAGAAAGCAAAAGAAAAGAACTGAACTGAAGAGGAAAAGAAAAGAAATAAGACCTCCAGGAAAATTAAACAAGAAAGAAAGAGAAAGAAAGAAAGAAACAGAAAGAAACAGAAAGAAAGAGAAATAAACAGAAAGAAAGAGAAAGAAACAGAAAGAAATAGAAAGAAACAGACAAATTGAAATAAACAGAAAGAAAGAAAAAGAAAAGAACTGAAGAGGAAAATAAAAGGTAAGCCTTTTTAATATAACAAATTAACTAAAACCTAATAGCTAAAAACTCTCAGTCACTGAAAGCAGCTGAAACCGGTTGGTTTTTGGCAGTTGGTCGGAATGGATAAATGTATCAATTTAGACCTGCAGAGTGGGAGGGGCCAGACTAGCAGTGTAATCCGATACCCTGATGAGGTCACCAGTGCAAAGGCAAAGAAGCTGTATAAGAACAAGCTAATGAAGGAGTCCCCAGAGACACTGATAACAGACTGCAGCCTGGCTGGGGGCAAGAGGACCAAAACCAACCTGCTGTTCTATACACAGCACCCCACTGCCTGGCACACAGCCCTCTGCACAGCACATAGTAATATCAAGCTGGGAGGGATTTGCAAAGGAAGGCAACTGCGTATAGGAGATGAAACTGACCCTGACAGCACAAGGCTCAGCATCAATGTGTTTTATAATGGCACTATTATGATTCAGGGAACTGAGGCCAGCCTAGAACTATTCGAGAAAGATTTCCAGGCTCTAAAAGAACTGGCTGAGAAGGAGAAAAAAAATCCAGAGGTACTAGACCCAGAACAGCAGCCAGCTCCCCACACCGCAGACACAGCCCCCTGCAGCCCCCACACTGCAGACACAGCCCCCTGCAGCTCCCCCACTGCAGCCCCCCGCACCCCCCCGCTCACCCCCAGACTGCCCAGCACAGTGCAGCACTTGAAGGAATGCCTCTCACTGCTGGAGGTGGAGTTTGCAGAATTCAAGGAGCTCACCCTCACCACGCTGACAGAGAACGACCTCGTGCAGCAGATAAGAGACGAGGTGAGGCAGGTGAGGAACGAGGCCAGGGCTTCCATCAGGGAGCTGGGAGCTGAGATGGGAGAGTTGCGGCAGGACAACGAGGCCCTGAGAAACGAGCTGGCCAAGCTGAGAGAGGAGCTGCAGCGCAAAGAGAGGAGCATACAGAGCCTGAGAGAGCAGCTACTCAGAGTCACACCTCCTCCCCCCCACCCAGAACAGCAACACCACAGCCAGCCCAAGAACACAGGAGCTCCAGCAAGCAGGGCCTGTCTGACTGACACCGACACCGATACACACACCACATCATCCCACACACACACTGATCCAAACACACACCCCACTCCCCCAGCACACCCCGACAGTGAGACACTCCCCCCCACCACACACACTACCCCCCACTCCCCCACCACACACACTGATCCAAACACACACCCCACTCCCCCAGCACACCCCGACAGTGAGACACTCCCCCCCACCACACACACTACCCCCCACTCCCCCACCACACACACTGCCCCTCCCTCCCACATCACACACACTGCCCCAGAGACACAGACTCCCTCGAGTAGACAGGCTAATAAAATATACAGCTCCAAGGTAGCCATTCTTATCGACTCCAACGGGAAGTACTTGAACCAGCGAAGACTCTTCCCCAGCAGCCGGGTAGCAAAATTCTGGTGCCCAACTACAGAAAGGGCGCTCCAGCTGCTGTGCCAGTCGACCCTGAGAGACCCCGAGCACATTATCATCCACACTGGCACCAACGACCTGGGCTCTCAGGGGGAAGATGTGGCCGAGTCGGTAAGGAGAGTAGCGGAGAAGGCCACAAAGGAGTTCCCTGGTGCGAAGATAGTGATCTCCACCCTGCTGCCCAGAGAGGACGTCCCCCAGCACACTATTCAGAGGATCAACAGTGACATCTCCAGAGGCTGTGCCCTTCTGCCTAATGTCCACTTGGCACACCACCCCACCCTGAGCACGCTGCACCTGTACGACCATGTACACCTCGACCAGGAAGGCGTTAGGATCTTCGCCAAAAACCTAAAGGACACTGCCATGGGCCGAGACCCCGCCAGCCACCCCCGAAACAGGAGCACACCGGACCACCACCAAGGACAGCGCAGCCCTGTGCTTACGAGGAGACCCCCCCAAGAACACCAGCCTCTGCAGCCTGGACACTGGCAGCACACACTACAACAGACCAGAAGAGCCCAGCCCAGCAGAGCCCAGCACCGAGGGACCCAGCCCAGCAGAGCCCAGCCCAGAGGGACCCAGCCCAACAGAGCCCAGCCCAGAGGGATCCAGGAACAGCAGCAGCTCCAGCACAGCAGTCAGACAGAGCAGCAGCAACACAGCTATGCAGCAGCTGCTTCCAAACCAAGGACCCTAGTCAGCTCTGAGATGGGGGAGATACGGCAGCTCCTGAACTTAATTTTCAAAATCATGAGCTAAGTACACCCCACTCTAAATGTATTAGAAAAGAAATGTACAACTAATAATAATAATTAGAATAAGAAAATAATACAAATAATAAGAAAATACTTAATAGTGTAAAACATGTTACTGATTTGTGTTCAATGTTTCTCACATTATATTTTATTCTAGATAATAATTATAAATAGCTTAAATTATAAATATGAGATCGCTTACAATTAGCTCCTGGAATATTCAGGGTTTGTGTTCGTCAGTGTTTGGGCTGAAGAGCACAGACCCTGAATTCATCAGAAATATAAATAACATAGATATAATTATTCTCCACGAGACGTGGTGCCGTGCTGATGTGTCCACTCACTGTCCCTCAGGCTACAGGGAGATTATAGTGCCCTCCCTGAAACACTCACACGTAAAACGTGGCAGAGACTCAGGGGGGATCATTGTGTGGTACAGAGAGGAGCTCACCGACTCTATTAGACCAATAAGAACAGGAGAGACCCACCTGTGGCTAAAAATGAGTAATAGCATTGTCACCTGCCAAACAGATATCTACCTGTGTGCAGCCTACATCCCCCCATCGGACTCCCCTTATTACAAGGAAGACACCTTCCATGATCTCCAGACAGAGATCTGCCACTTCCAGGCCCAGGGAAGTGTGCTGCTCTGCGGTGACTTTAATGCCAGAACAGGCACTCTGCCTGACTTCATGAACTCACAGGGGAACAGCCACATATTCGGACAATCCCCTCTATACCACACGCACATGACCACAAACAGGAATAGCCATGACAGTGTGGTAAATAAAAATGGGAGACAATTATTGAATCTCTGTCAAGGCCTAGGCCTCTATATCATGAATGGCAGGATCAGAGGGGACTCTTTAGGTAGGTTTACATACAGCTCAGCTCTTGGTAACAGTGTGGTGGACTATGCCATCACTGACCTGGACCCCTCCTCTATTAATGCATTCACTGTCAGACCACAAACCCCCCTGTCAGATCACAGTCAAATCACTGTGTTCATAAAAAGAACAGAGCAGATCAACAACACACAGACACAGCCCTGTAAGCTGTACAATCTAAACCATTCCTACAGATGGGCTCCAAACAGCACAGAAATATACAAAGAAGCAATTGGCACCAATGAAATAGAAACCCTAATACACACATTTCAAAACACACAGTATCAACACACAAAAACAGGAGTAACTCTGGCTGTAAAAGATTTGAATAACATATTTAGAAAAGCAGCAGAAAAATCTAAATTAAAAATAGTAAATCGGAAAAACAACCAAAAGAATAAATTCAAAGAAAAGTGGTTTGATGAAGAATGTAAAACTAGAAGGGAAAAACTAAGACAGCTATCCAATCAAAAACATAAAGATCCAGACAGCCCAGATTTACGCCTCAGATACTGTGAGGCACTGAATCAATACAAACACACTCTAAGAAATAAAAAACAAGACCATATTAATAAACAACTCAGCGAAATTGAGGAGTCAATAAACCAAAATCATTTTTGGGAAACCTGGAACAACCTAAATTCAACAAAAAAAGAAGAATTGGCCATCCAAAATGGAAACATTTGGAAAAAACATTTTGAAAACCTTTACAAAGAAATACAAAACAAAGAACAAAAAACTCAAAATGCCATTTGTGAAAAACTAAAAAATTTAGAATCCTGTATTAAGGACAATCAGAACCCCCTCGACACCCCAATCACGGTGGAGGAGCTGAGTGATAAACTCAAGGCCCTCAAATCAAAAAAAGCAAGTGGACCTGACAGCATCAACGCTGAGATGCTCAAACACAGCAGC
>NC_081245.1:5018958-5033958 GCF_902713425.1 Acipenser ruthenus
GCGAAAAATCCGCTTCAAAACCGCGCAGAGTTATTTCTGCGAATCTCTAAATATATCAAACTATAATTTCTGAAAATCATTTGAATATGTTGACATTATAATAATAATAATAATAATAATAATAATAATAATAATAATAATAATAATAATAATAATAATAATAATAATTATTATTATTATTATTATTATTATTATTTAAATAATAACGATGATACGACGTCAAAATAATGTATTCTCGGTCGAATTTTGACCTCCTATGGATTCAACATTATTAATAATATTATTTATTTTTATTTTTGTTTGATTTTGTTGTATTTTTTCTCCTTATCATCCTATATTTATAGGCATATGAAAGAAAAGGTTTTTAAAAATGTATACTAAACGTTTAAAAGATTAAAATATATTTTATTTTCAGGACGTTTCAGGCAAAAGCCCTTCAGCTGTTTAAAAAGGAAAGTAAACACAGCGCAGTAAACTTGTTGTTATTCAAGAAATATCTACTAATATTCTATCATTCTATCTATCTATCTATCTATCTATCTATCTATCTATCTATCTGTCTATCTGTCTATCTGTCTATCTGTCTCTCTGTCTCTCTGTCTGTTTGTCTGTCTGTCTGTCTATAAGAAATGGGAAGAGGGTGGAGATGGCACCATTAATAAGTAAATAGTCTAAACGGTTACCCATTTATTTCAAACACTGCGCTGAAGCAGTGACGTATACCTCATAATTCAGAAAATAAAAAACGTAAACAAATGTTTGTGAAGCAGCGATCGCATCTTTTCGAAGGGATGAGAATTTGTCGGATATTTGAGTCCGCCGGAAACATACAGAGATCACGGATACATTACGAGACATTGCAACCCGTGAAAGCGGAAGTGTGTGAATATACACCGGGAAGTGAAATCGCACGAAAACAAGAGACGCGTTCAGGCGCCCTCATGCAGTCCTGTGTGTGGTATATTGTGCATCAGATGTGATTTAATAAAATCCGTCGAGAGACAGCCTCAGCGTTATATAGAAGAACACAGAATCACCTCTCAAACACGAGAAATACAAAAACAAATGAACCAGCAGCTCAGCGCTTTACACAAAACCAGCACACCGTGAATCACCTACATCACCTCGGTATTAAACTCTCGAGTCTCAAAGCGACTCGCCTCGGTATTAAACTATCAAGTCTCAAAGCGACCCGCCTCATGTTGTTTTTTCCCTCCCACGGTGATGACAGTAAAGCCGCATCTCGTGAGATTTCACTGCTCTCTGATCACCGGCGCGGCGACTCGACCCCGGGGCTCCAAAATAGGACGCTGTATTTCATTATATTTCTTCCCTCGTGAAGAAATATTGATTTTACAATGTATCACATTGCATAAATACAGAGAAGAGGAGAGAGGAGATGACAGAAGAGAGACAGGAGAGGGGAGGGGAGAGGACAGTAGAGAGAGAGGAGAGAGATGAGAGGTGTAGTAAAGCATAGGGAAGCATTGTAAAGCACAGAGAGGTGTGGTAAAGCATAGGGAAGCATTGTAAAGCACAGAGAGGTCTGGTAAAGCATAGGGAAGCATTGTAAAGCACAGAGAGGTCTGGTAAAGCATAGGGAAGCATTGTAAAGCACAGAGAGGTCTGGTAAAGCATAGGGAAGCATTGTAAAGCACAGAGAGGTCTGGTAAAGCATAGGGAAGCATTGTAAAGCACAGAGAGGTGTGGTAAAGCATAGGGAAGCATTGTAAAGCACAGAGAGGTCTGGTAAAGCATAGGGAAGCATTGTAAAGCACAGAGAGGTGTGGTAAAGCATAGGGAAGCATTGTAAAGCATAGAGAGGTCTGGTAAAGCACATTAATATACAAACCACTGGGGAGGTGTCATATTGAAAATAAAGCGCCTTTACTGTGGCTTTTGTTTGAAACGTCCTAAAACAAATCATTCTTTTCTTTATCATTTAAACATATTGTGTACATCCCTAAAAAATAATCTCTCAATCTCTCTCTCTCTCTCTCTCTCTCTCTCTCTCTCTCTCTCTCTCTCTCTCTCTCTCTCTCTCTCTCTCTGTATATAATTGACTATGAAAGAGTTAAATTTGTTTTAGCTGCAGCTCTCCTCCTCATTAGAGCCAGCCGTTCTCCCGCCGGGACTGCCCGCACGCAGCGTCCCTCCGCACCGCGGGGAGAGCGAGGGGAGCGGTGGGGGGGAGCGCGGGGATGAGCCGGGCCTCAGCGGAGCGCCAGATGGCAGGCAGGCTGTCATCGCAGACGGGAGCCGGATTAATGAGGGCTTTGGCGAGGTCATTAAAACGTGTTCCCCCGGCCCACAACCAGCAAACAACCTGCCGCCAGCCCTCCTCCGCGGCACCCCTGTGATGATGGAAGCTGTCCTCACTCTATCACGACTAAATCATGACGCGTTTCTATTCAGGACTGCACCGATTCACCGCCGAGTCGCTCATTATAACTGTTATATATATATATATATATATATATATATATATATATATATATATATATATATATATAGGCGCTGCTCCGTTTTTAATACTAAACTGCGTTTAAAAAATGGAAAATAAAACGTGTTTGTAATTACTTTTAGTTTTAAAACAATTATTATTAATACATTATTATAATGATGTTTGTTTATAGTGTGGCCGGATGCTAATCCATATTATTATTATTATTATTATTATTATTATTATTATTATTATTATTATTATTATTATTATTTAACATCATGTAATCAGATAAACTACAACATGATTTCGAAATGTCACATTTTTCATGTCAGTATTTCCTTAAGCAAATAGAAAATCTACAAAGCGGTGTGGAATTCAATATGTTAACAAGGGAACATTATTCAGCAGCTTTCACTGGACTCTATGAAGCTGAGGGAGTTCATTCTATATAGAGGGGGTGGAATTCAATATGTTAACAAGGGAACATTATTCAGCAGCTTTCATTGGACTCTATGAAGCTGAGGGAGTTCATTCTATATAGAGGGGGTGGAATTCAATATGTTAACAAGGGAACATTATTCAGCAGCTTTCATTGGACTCTATGAAGCTGAGGGAGTTCATTCTATATAGAGGGGGTGGAATTCAATATGTTAACAAGGGAACATTATTCAGCAGCTTTCATTGGACTCTATGAAGCTGAGGGAGTTCATTCTATATAGAGGGGGTGGAATTCAATATGTTAACAAGGGAACATTATTCAGCAGCTTTCATTGGACTCTATGAAGCTGAGGGAGTTCATTCTCTATAGAGGGGGTGTGGAATTCAATATGTTAACAAGGGAACATTATTCAGCAGCTTTCATTGGACTCTATGATACTCTATGTGGTTCAACAGATATCTGGAAAAATGTAAAACTGTCAATAATAAAATTATTGGTTCCCCTCTGATCTGAAGTTCAAATGCCAGGAAGTGGTCTGGGGACCATTTTTACTGCTGCACTCCCGACACAGCTTGTAAACAGACTTGAATAATTTAAAATTAACATAAACCGATGATTTTAATTAAAAGAAAGCACTCCCAGATCAGTGTCAAAAAAACACTCCCACTGCACTAATTAAACTAATTAGGGTTGATTTGAACATTCTGTCTATTAATTCATGAGGCAATTTTCAGAGGTCTGTTACAATAGATAAGATCAGTCTAGTACTGTGAATCAGGGCTGGAGTCACTGCTGTATAATATAGAAAACTATGCAGATTGAAACTCAGGGGAGCTGCTGTGTGAATCAGGACTGGAGTCATTGCTGTATAATATAGAAAACTATGCAGATTGAAACTCAGGGGAGCTGCTGTGTGAATCAGGGCTGGAGTCACTGCTGTATAATATAGAAAACTATGCAGATTGAAACTCAGGGGAGCTGCTGTGTGATTCAGGGCTGGAGTCACTGCTGTATAATATAGAAAACTATACAGATTGAAACTCAGGGGAGCTGCTGTGTGAATCAGGGCTGGAGTCACTGCTGTATAATATAGAAAACTATGCAGATTGAAACTCAGGGGAGCTGCTGTGTGAATCAGTGCTGGAGTCATTGCTGTATAATATAGAAAACTATGCAGATTGAAACTCAGGGGAGCTGCTGTGTGAATCAGGGCTGGAGTCACTGCTGTATAATATAGAAAACTATGCAGATTGAAACTCAGGGGAGCTGCTGTGTGAATCAGGACTGGAGTCACTGCTGTATAATATAGAAAACTATGCAGATTGAAACTCAGGGGAGCTGCTGTGTGAATCAGGGCTGGAGTCACTGCTGTATAATATAGAAAACCAATGATGGTCAATGCAGTATAAGCAGTCTCAATGCTCTCCTGTGTAAGCAGGCTCCTGGTCTCTCTGTCCCTGATCCAGGGTATTGGAGCGCAGGCAGGACAATGTGGAGACCCTGGAGCTCTCGGAGGAGGGGCGTCCAGTGGAGACGAAGGCTCGGGAGCTCCCTGTGGTGGACTGCACGTGCTGCGGGCTCCCTCGCCGTTACATCATCGCCATCCTCTGCGGGATAGGATTCTGCATCTCCTTCGGGATTCGCTGCAACCTGGGCGTGGCCATCGTGAGCATGGTGAACAACAACACTGTGTATGAGGGGGACAAGGTTCGAGTGGAGGTGAGTCTGCACCCCGCACACTACACCCTACACCCTATAGACTGCACACTGCACCCTGCACCCTACACCCTACACCCTACACACTGCACCCTGCACACTGCACACGCTGCACACCACACCCTGCGTTGATTGCAAGAGCAACTCTCTTCTCTCTCTCCCCCTCTCTCTCAGAAAGCTCAGTTCTCGTGGGACCCCGAGACTGTGGGAATGATCCACGGCTCGTTTTTTTGGGGGTACATTGTCACCCAGATCCCGGGGGGGTTCATCTCGCAGAAATTCGCAGCCAACCGGTAAGAGAAAATCCTACAGCTCCCAGCGTGCCTCAGCACCGGCTGCCATGGTGAGGGATGCTGGGAGCTGTAGTTCTTTCAAGCACATTACAAAAAGGGCAAACTAACCCTTATAAAAGTGTCCCACAGTAACAGCACAACACAATGTAATAAAGCATAAAGCATAGGAAAGCATAGGGAAGCATTGTAAAGCACAGAGAGGTCTGGTAAAGCATAGGGAAGCACTGTAAAGCACAGAGAGGTCTGGTAAAGCATAGGGAAGCATTGTAAAGCACAGGGAGGTCTGGTAAAGCATAGGGAAGCATTGTAAAGCACAGAGAGGTCTGGTGAAGCGTAGGGAAGCATTGTAAAGCACAGAGAGGTCTGGTAAAGCATAGGGAAGCATTGTAAAGCACAGAGAGGTCTGGTAAAGCATAGGGAAGCATTGTAAAGCACAGAGAGGTCTGGTAAAGCATAGGGAAGCATTGTAAAGCACAGGGAGGTCTGGTAAAGCATAGGGAAGCACTGTAAAGCACAGAGAGGTCTGGTAAAGCATAGGGAAGCATTGTAAAGCACAGAGAGGTCTGGTAAAGCATAGGGAAGCATTGTAAAGCACAGAGAGGTCTGGTGAAGCGTAGGGAAGCATTGTAAAGCACAGAGAGGTCTGGTAAAGCATAGGGAAGCATTGTAAAGCACAGAGAGGTCTGGTAAAGCATAGGGAAGCATTGTAAAGCACAGAGAGGTCTGGTAAAGCATATTAAAAAGCAAACTAACAGTTTACATTTTACATATTTTTTATTTCTTTCAACTCTCTCCTCTCTCTCCTCTCTCCTCTCCTTTCTCTCCTCTCTCTCCTCTCTCAACTCCTCTCTTCCCTCTCTCTCTCCTCTCTCCTCTCTCTCCTCTCTCTCCTCTCTCCTCTCTCTCTCCTCTCTCAGGGCGTTTGGTTTTGCTATTGTTGCCACCTCTATTCTCAATATGCTCATCCCCTCTGCAGCCAGAGTCCATTACGGCTGTGTGATCTGTGTGCGGATACTGCAGGGACTAGTGGAGGTATAGTGTGTGTGTGTGTGTGTGTGTGTGTGTCTGTGTGCGTGTGTGTGTGTCTCAGTGTGTGTGTGTGTGTGTGTGTGTGTGTGTCTGTGTCTGTGTGCGTGTGTGTGTGTGTGTCTCAGTGTGTGTGTGTGTGTGTGTGCATCTATCTATCTATCTATCTATCTATCTATCTATCTATCTATCTATCTATCTGTGTATTATTATTATTATTATTATTATTATTATTATTATTATTATTATTATTCTCACCCCTCTCTCCTCAGGGTGTGACCTACCCAGCATGCCACGGGATCTGGAGCAAGTGGGCTCCGCCCCTCGAGAGGAGCCGATTGGCCACCACAGCGTTCTGTGGTGAGCAGGGCAGCCAATCAGATGGCAGGGTTAGATATGCACAGCTTCCCTGCTCTCCATGTCTTTCTCATTGAAGACGCTCCTCTCTCTGCAGTGTGAGATCAGAAAGGGGCTCCTCTCTCTGCAGTGTGAGATCAGAAAGGGGCTCCTCTCTCTGCAGTGTGAGATCAGAAAGGGGCTCCTCTCTCTGCAGTGTGAGATCAGAAAGGGGCTCCTCTCTCTGCAGTGTGAGATCAGAAAGGGGCTCCTCTCTCTGCATCATCAACAACTGCTGCTGCTGCTGCTGCAGAGTCACTTCCAATAGGAGCTAATTTGTTTGACGTCTCATCCGAAGGACGGAGCACAAGGAGGTGAAGCGACTCGCTCAGAGTCACACACACACACACACGAGTGCACACACACACACACACACACACAGTGAGTCAGTGGCTGAGCCGGGATTTGAACCTTGTGGTATCCAGCCCCTTTCTTTAAGCTCTGGAGCAGCAGGTCTCAAATATATGTGTGTGTGTGTGTGTTTGTGTGTGTGAGTGTATGAGGTGGAGTGCACTGCAGCTGTGGTTGAACCCCGGGCTCCCCTCTCTCTCTCTCTCTGCAGGCTCCTATGCCGGGGCTGTCATTGCCATGCCACTGGCAGGGATACTGGTGCAGTACTCCGGGTGGTCGTCAGTGTTCTACGTGTACGGCAGTTTCGGCGTCTGTTGGTTTTGTTTTTGGATCCTGGTCTCCTATGAGAGTCCGGCCGCTCACCCGACCATCTCGGAGGAGGAAAGGCGCTATATAGAGGAGAGCATCGGAGAGAGCTGCAAGCTGATGAACCCGCTGCAGGTGAGAGCAGGGCGCATTACTGAGAGAACGACGCGTTCACTCCACGGTGAGGAATGCCCAGGTCACTGCCTTGTGCCGAGACGCTTCTCTGAGTTGTCGGAATTTCATTGAGGATTTGGAGTTGCGCTCTGCTGGAGAAATTCTGCATTCTTACACTTCAAATACAAAACTATCTCCCCTCTCCCCTCTCCCCTCTCTCCTCTCTCCTCTCTCTCTCCTCTCTCTCCTTTCCTCTCTCCTCTCTCTCTCTCCTCTTTCTCCTCTCTCTCTCTCTCTCTCCTCTCTCCTCTCCTCTCTCTCTCTCTCTCTTTCCTCTCTCCTCTCTCTCCTCTCTCTCCTCTCTCCTCTTTCTCTCTCTCTCCTCTCTCCTCTCCTCTCTCTCTCTCTTTCCTCTCTCCTCTCTCTCCTCTCTCTCCTCTCCCCTCCCCTCTCCTCTCTCCTCTCTCCTCTCTCCTCTCTCTCCTCTCTCTCCTCTCTCCTCTCCTCTCTCTCTCTCCTCTCTCCTCTCTCTCCTCTCTCCTCTCTCCTCTCTCTCCTCTCTCTCCTCTCCTCTCTCTCTCTCCTCTCTCCTCTCTCTCCTTTCCTCTCTCCTCTCTCCTCTCTCCTCTCTCTCCTCTCTCTCCTCTCCTCTCTCCTCTCTCCTCTCTCTCCTCTCTCTCCTCCTCTCTCGCTCTCTCCTCTCTCTCTCTCTCCTCTCTCTCTCTCTCTCTCTCTCTCTCTCTCTCTCTCTCTCTCTCTCTTGTAGAAGTTTAAGACTCCCTGGAAGAAGTTCTTCACCTCCATGCCAGTCTACGCCATCATCGTAGCGAATTTCTGTCGCAGCTGGACGTTCTACCTGCTCCTGATCAGCCAGCCAGCGTACTTCGAGGAAGTGTTCGGGTTCGAGATCAGCAAGGTGCCAACGCAGGACTGCCAGCGCTCCGGAGAGCTCACCGCTGCATTAGCACCATCAATATCATCATTATTAATACCAATATTAGTGATAATATTCAGATTATTATTAGTGGCATTAGCACCATCAATATCATCATTATTAATACTAATATTAGTGATAATATTCAGATTATTAGTGGCATTATTATTAGTGTTTTAGCTTTTAACAGTGTCCATATTATTATTATTATTATTATTATTATTATTATTATTATTATTATATATGGAGAGTTGTAATCTGCCAGAGACCCCAGCATAAAGAACTACAGCTCCCCGTGGTCGCGGGTGCAGAGGCATGCTGGGAGCTGTAGTCCTTGCTGGTGCATCCCTCAGCGTTGCTGATCCTCTCTTTCAGGTGGGGATGGTCTCCGCGCTCCCTCACCTCGTCATGACGATCGTGGTTCCGATCGGAGGTCAGATCGCCGATTTCTTGAGGACGAAGCACATCATGTCCACCACCAACGTGAGGAAGATGATGAACTGCGGAGGTGAGAGACAGTGTTGTTATAGTTATTATAATAGATTGTTTCTCTCCTCAGGGTTAGGGTTAGGGTGTATAGTGTATGAGATGTTGGATAGTATCTCTGTGTGTTTCTCTCCTCAGGGTTAGGGTTAGGGTGTATAGTGTATGAGATGTTGGATAGTATCTCTGTGTGTTTCTCTCCTCAGGGTTAGGGTTAGGGTGTATAGTGTATGAGATGTTGGATAGTATCTCTGTGTGTTTCTCTCCTCAGGGTTAGGGTTAGGGTGTATAGTGTATGAGATGTTGGATAGTATCTCTGTGTGTTCCTCTCCTCAGGGTTAGGGTTAGGGTGTATAGTGTATGAGATGTTGGATAGTATCTCTGTGTGTTTCTCTCCTCAGGGTTAGGGTTAGGGTGTATAGTGTATGAGATGTTGGATAGTATCTCTGTGTGTTTCTCTCCTCAGGGTTAGGGTTAGGGTGTATAGTGTATGAGATGTTGGATAGTATCTCTGTGTGTTTCTCTCCTCGGGGTTAGGGTTAGGGTTAGGGTGTATAGTGTATGAGATGTTGGATAGTATCTCTGTGTGTTTCTCTCCTCAGGGTTAGGGTTAGGGTGTATAGTGTATGAGATGTTGGATAGTATCTCTGTGTGTTCCTCTCCTCAGGGTTAGGGTTAGGGTGTATAGTGTGTGAGATGTTGGATAGTATCTCTGTGTGTTTCTCTCCTCAGGGTTAGGGTTAGGGTTAGGGTTAGGGTGTATAGTCTATGAGATGTTGGATAGTATCTCTGTGTGTTTCTCTCCTCAGGGTTAGAGTTAGGGTGTATAGTGTATGAGTTGTTGGATAGTATCTCTGTGTGTTTCTCTCCTCAGGGTTAGGGTTAGGGTGTATAGTGTATGAGATGTTGGATAGTATCTCTGTGTGTTTCTCTCCTCAAGGTTAGGGTTAGGGTGTATAGTGTATGAGATGTTGGATAGTATCTCTGTGTGTTTCTCTCCTCAGGGTTAGGGTTAGGGTGTATAGTGTATGAGTTGTTGGATATTATCTCTGTGTGTTTCTCTCCTCAGGGTTAGGGTTAGGGTGTATAGTGTATGAGATGTTGGATAGTGTCTCTGTGTGTTTCTCTCCTCAGGGTTAGGGTTAGGGTGTATAGTGTATGAGATGTTGGATAGTATCTCTGTGTGTTCCTCTCCTCAGGGTTAGGGTTAGGGTTAGTGTATGAGATGTTGGATAGTATCTCTGTGTGTTTCTCTCCTCAGGGTTAGGGTTAGGGTGTATAGTGTATGAGATGTTGGATAGTATCTCTGTGTGTTTCTCTCCTCAGGGTTAGGGTTAGGGTGTATAGTGTATGAGATGTTGGATAGTATCTCTGTGTGTACCTCTCCTCAGGGTTAGGGTTAGGGTGTATAGTGTATGAGATGTTGGATAGTATCTCTGTGTGTTTCTCTCCTCAGGGTTAGGGTTAGGGTGTATAGTGTATGAGTTGTTGGATAGTATCTCTGTGTGTTTCTCTCCTCAGGGTTAGGGTTAGGGTGTATAGTGTATGAGATGTTGGATAGTATCTCTGTGTGTTTCTCTCCTCAAGGTTAGGGTTAGGGTGTATAGTGTATGAGATGTTGGATAGTATCTCTGTGTGTTTCTCTCCTCAAGGTTAGGGTTAGGGTGTATAGTGTATGAGATGTTGGATAGTATCTCTGTGTGTTTCTCTCCTCAGGGTTAGGGTTAGGGTGTATAGTGTATGAGATGTTGGATAGTATCTCTGTGTGTTTCTCTCCTCAGGGTTAGGGTTAGGGTGTATAGTGTATGAGATGTTGGATAGTATCTCTGTGTGTTTCTCTCCTCAGGGTTAGGGTTAGGGTGTATAGTGTATGAGATGTTGGATAGTATCTCTGTGTGTTTCTCTCCTCAGGGTTAGGGTTAGGGTGTATAGTGTATGAGATGTTGGATAGTATCTCTGTGTGTTCCTCTCCTCAGGGTTAGGGTTAGGGTTAGTGTATGAGATGTTGGATAGTATCTCTGTGTGTTTCTCTCCTCAGGGTTAGGGTTAGGGTTAGGGTGTATAGTGTATGAGATGTTGGATAGTATCTCTGTGTGTTTCTCTCCTCAGGGTTAGGGTTAGGGTTAGGGTGTATAGTGTATGAGATGTTGGATAGTATCTCTGTGTGTTTCTCTCCTCAAGGTTAGGGTTAGGGTGTATAGTGTATGAGATGTTGGATAGTATCTCTGTGTGTTTCTCTCCTCAGGGTTAGGGTTAGGGTGTATAGTGTATGAGTTGTTGGATAGTATCTCTGTGTGTTTCTCTCCTCAGGGTTAGGGTTAGGGTGTATAGTGTATGAGATGTTGGATAGTATCTCTGTGTGTTTCTCTCCTCAAGGTTAGGGTTAGGGTGTATAGTGTATGAGATGTTGGATAGTATCTCTGTGTGTTTCTCTCCTCAAGGTTAGGGTTAGGGTGTATAGTGTATGAGATGTTGGATAGTATCTCTGTGTGTTTCTCTCCTCAGGGTTAGGGTTAGGGTGTATAGTGTATGAGATGTTGGATAGTATCTCTGTGTGTTTCTCTCCTCAGGGTTAGGGTTAGGGTGTATAGTGTATGAGATGTTGGATAGTATCTCTGTGTGTTTCTCTCCTCAGGGTTAGGGTTAGGGTGTATAGTGTATGAGATGTTGGATAGTATCTCTGTGTGTTTCTCTCCTCAGGGTTAGGGTTAGGGTGTATAGTGTATGAGATGTTGGATAGTATCTCTGTGTGTTCCTCTCCTCAGGGTTAGGGTTAGGGTTAGTGTATGAGATGTTGGATAGTATCTCTGTGTGTTTCTCTCCTCAGGGTTAGGGTTAGGGTTAGGGTGTATAGTGTATGAGATGTTGGATAGTATCTCTGTGTGTTTCTCTCCTCGGGGTTAGGGTTAGGGTTAGGGTGTATAGTGTATGAGATGTTGGATAGTATCTCTGTGTGTTTCTCTCCTCAGGGTTAGGGTTAGGGTGTATAGTGTATGAGATGTTGGATAGTATCTCTGTGTGTTCCTCTCCTCAGGGTTAGGGTTAGGGTGTATAGTGTGTGAGATGTTGGATAGTATCTCTGTGTGTTTCTCTCCTCAGGGTTAGGGTTAGGGTTAGGGTGTATAGTCTATGAGATGTTGGATAGTATCTCTGTGTGTTTCTCTCCTCAGGGTTAGAGTTAGGGTGTATAGTGTATGAGTTGTTGGATAGTATCTCTGTGTGTTTCTCTCCTCAGGGTTAGGGTTAGGGTGTATAGTGTATGAGATGTTGGATAGTATCTCTGTGTGTTTCTCTCCTCAAGGTTAGGGTTAGGGTGTATAGTGTATGAGATGTTGGATAGTATCTCTGTGTGTTTCTCTCCTCAGGGTTAGGGTTAGGGTGTATAGTGTATGAGTTGTTGGATATTATCTCTGTGTGTTTCTCTCCTCAGGGTTAGGGTTAGGGTGTATAGTGTATGAGATGTTGGATAGTGTCTCTGTGTGTTTCTCTCCTCAGGGTTAGGGTTAGGGTGTATAGTGTATGAGATGTTGGATAGTATCTCTGTGTGTTCCTCTCCTCAGGGTTAGGGTTAGGGTGTATAGTGTATGAGATGTTGGATAGTATCTCTGTGTGTTTCTCTCCTCAGGGTTAGGGTTAGGGTGTATAGTGTATGAGATGTTGGATAGTATCTCTGTGTGTTTCTCTCCTCAAGGTTAGGGTTAGGGTGTATAGTGTATGAGATGTTGGATAGTATCTCTGTGTGTTTCTCTCCTCAGGGTTAGGGTTAGGGTGTATAGTGTATGAGATGTTGGATAGTATCTCTGTGTGTACCTCTCCTCAGGGTTAGGGTTAGGGTGTATAGTGTATGAGATGTTGGATAGTATCTCTGTGTGTTTCTCTCCTCAGGGTTAGGGTTAGGGTGTATAGTGTATGAGTTGTTGGATAGTATCTCTGTGTGTTTCTCTCCTCAGGGTTAGGGTTAGGGTGTATAGTGTATGAGATGTTGGATAGTATCTCTGTGTGTTTCTCTCCTCAAGGTTAGGGTTAGGGTGTATAGTGTATGAGATGTTGGATAGTATCTCTGTGTGTTTCTCTCCTCAAGGTTAGGGTTAGGGTGTATAGTGTATGAGATGTTGGATAGTATCTCTGTGTGTTTCTCTCCTCAGGGTTAGGGTTAGGGTGTATAGTGTATGAGATGTTGGATAGTATCTCTGTGTGTACCTCTCCTCAGGGTTAGGGTTAGGGTGTATAGTGTATGAGATGTTGGATAGTATCTCTGTGTGTTTCTCTCCTCAGGGTTAGGGTTAGGGTGTATAGTGTATGAGTTGTTGGATAGTATCTCTGTGTGTTTCTCTCCTCAGGGTTAGGGTTAGGGTGTATAGTGTATGAGATGTTGGATAGTATCTCTGTGTGTTTCTCTCCTCAAGGTTAGGGTTAGGGTGTATAGTGTATGAGATGTTGGATAGTATCTCTGTGTGTTTCTCTCCTCAAGGTTAGGGTTAGGGTGTATAGTGTATGAGATGTTGGATAGTATCTCTGTGTGTTTCTCTCCTCAGGGTTAGGGTTAGGGTGTATAGTGTATGAGATGTTGGATAGTATCTCTGTGTGTTTCTCTCCTCAGGGTTAGGGTTAGGGTGTATAGTGTATGAGATGTTGGATAGTATCTCTGTGTGTTTCTCTCCTCAGGGTTAGGGTTAGGGTGTATAGTGTATGAGATGTTGGATAGTATCTCTGTGTGTTTCTCTCCTCAGGGTTAGGGTTAGGGTGTATAGTGTATGAGATGTTGGATAGTATCTCTGTGTGTTCCTCTCCTCAGGGTTAGGGTTAGGGTGTATAGTGTATGAGATGTTGGATAGTATCTCTGTGTGTTCCTCTCCTCAGGGTTAGGGTTAGGGTTAGGGTTAGGGTTAGGGTTAGGGTGTATAGTGTATGAGATGTTGGATAGTATCTCTGTGTGTTTCTCTCCTCAGGGTTAGGGTTAGGGTGTATAGTGTATGAGATGTTGGATAGTATCTCTGTGTGTTCCTCTCCTCAGGGTTAGGGTTAGGGTGTATAGTGTATGAGATGTTGGATAGTATCTCTGTGTGTTTCTCTCCTCAGGGTTAGGGTTAGGGTGTATAGTGTATGAGATGTTGGATAGTATCTCTGTGTGTTTCTCTCCTCAGGGTTAGGGTTAGGGTGTATAGTGTATGAGATGTTGGATAGTATCTCTGTGTGTTTCTCTCCTCAGGGTTAGGGTTAGGGTGTATAGTGTATGAGATGTTGGATAGTATCTCTGTGTGTTTCTCTCCTCAGGGTTAGGGTTAGGGTGTATAGTGTATGAGATGTTGGATAGTATCTCTGTGTGTTTCTCTCCTCAGGGTTAGGGTTAGGGTTAGGGTTAGTGTATAAGATGTTGGATAGTATCTCTGTGTGTTTCTCTCCTCAGGGTTAGGGTTAGGGTTAGGGTGTATAGTGTATGAGATGTTGGATAGTATCTCTGTGTGTTTTTCTCCTCAGGGTTAGGGTTAGGGTGTATAGTGTATGAGATGTTGGATAGTATCTCTGTGTGTTTCTCTCCTCAGGGTTAGGGTGTATAGTGTATGAGATGTTGGATAGTATCTCTGTGTGTTTCTCTCCTCAGGGTTAGGGTTAGGGTGTATAGTGTATGAGATGTTGGATAGTATCTCTGTGTGTTCCTCTCCTCAGGGTTAGGGTTAGGGTGTATAGTGTATGAGATGTTGGATAGTATCTCTGTGTGTTTCTCTCCTCAGGGTTAGGGTTAGGGTGTATAGTGTATGAGATGTTGGATAGTATCTCTGTGTGTTCCTCTCCTCAGGGTTAGGGTTAGGGTGTATAGTGTATGAGATGTTGGATAGTATCTCTGTGTGTTTCTCTCCTCAGGGTTAGGGTTAGGGTGTATAGTGTATGAGATGTTGGATAGTATCTCTGTGTGTTTCTCTCCTCAGGGTTAGGGTTAGGGTTAGGGTGTATAGTGTATGAGATGTTGGATAGTATCTCTGTGTGTTCCTCTCCTCAGGGTTAGGGTTAGGGTGTATAGTGTATGAGATGTTGGATAGTATCTCTGTGTGTTTCTCTCCTCAGGGTTAGGGTTAGGGTGTATAGTGTATGAGATGTTGGATAGTATCTCTGTGTGTTTCTCTCCTCAGGGTTAGGGTTAGGGTGTATAGTGTATGAGATGTTGGATAGTATCTCTGTGTGTTTCTCTCCTCAGGGTTAGGGTTAGGGTGTATAGTGTATGAGATGTTGGATAGTATCTCTGTGTGTTTCTCTCCCTCAGGGTTAGGGTTAGGGTGTATAGTGTATGAGATGTTGGATAGTATCTCTGTGTGTTTCTCTCCTCAGGGTTAGGGTTAGGGTGTATAGTGTATGAGATGTTGGATAGTATCTCTGTGTGTTTCTCTCCTCAGGGTTAGGGTTAGGGTGTATAGTGTATGAGATGTTGGATAGTATCTCTGTGTGTTTCTCTCCTCAGGGTTAGGGTTAGGGTTAGTGTATGAGATGTTGGATAGTATCT